>NC_046984.1:18456657-18519157 GCF_009769545.1 Cyclopterus lumpus | reverse complement strand
GTGCGTGTGTGCGTGTGTGCGTGTGCGCGCGCGTGTGTACGTGTGTATGTGTGTACGTGTGTGCGTGTGCGAAGACATAATCATGATGAACACGAGGAGCAGTGGAGGTTGAACTCCTTCATCCTCCTCTGATTACTCTCTGGGTTAATGACGCCCTCCGTCGCGCCTGCAGGTGATGATGGACCTCATGAGGATTGAGAGTAAAATGACTGCAGGAGAGAAAAAATATAAAATACCGTAAACAAGAATATGACGTGAAATTCTCCAGTGTAACAAAGTAAAGACATATATCTGAATAGCGGAGAGCTCTTTGTTCTCCAGGTTAAATAGAACAGAGGAGTGAGTTGTTCAGCTCCTCTTCTGTTAAAGACGTTTGGTTTCCATCACGTCATCGTCGTGACGACCCGGAAACAATCCACGAGGAAACAACCGTCAAAGAAGCAAAAGAAACGGAGCTTCAGCAACAAAAAAAAGTGTAACTCTTTTTACCGAGACCTGGTCTTCAACCGGTTCCAGTATCAGAACCAGAACAGGAAAGTCTATGCTTCATGTGTTAAAGCTGCATTCTCTCTCCTGACCACCAGGGGGCGACTCCTCTGGTTGTATAGAAGTCTATGCTTCATGTGTTAAAGCTGCATTCTCTCTCCTGACCACCAGGGGGCGACTCCTCTGGTTGTATAGAAGTCTATGCTTCATGTGTTAAAGCTGCATTCTCACTCCTGACCACCAGGGGGCGACTCCTCTGGTTGTATAGAAGTCTATGCTTCATGTGTTAAAGCTGCATTCTCTCTCCTGACCACCAGGGGCCGACTCCTCTGGTTGTATAGAAGTCTATGCTTTATGTGTTAAAGCTGCATTCTCACTCCTGACCACCAGGGGGCGACTCCTCTGGTTGTATAGAAGTCTATGCTTCATGTGTTAAAGCTGCATTCTCTCTCCTGACCACCAGGGGGCGACTCCTCTGGTTGTATAGAAGTCTATGCTTCATGTGTTAAAGCTGCATTCTCTCTCCTGACCACCAGGGGGCGACTCCTCTGGTTGTATAGAAGTCTATGCTTCATGTGTTAAAGCTGCATTCTCACTCCTGACCACCAGGGGGCGACTCCTCTGGTTGTATAGAAGTCTATGCTTCATGTGTTAAAGCTGCATTCTCTCTCCTGACCACCAGGGGCCGACTCCTCTGGTTGTATAGAAGTCTATGCTTTATGTGCTAAAGCTGCATTCTCACTCCTGACCACCAGGGGGCGACTCCTCTGGTTGTATAGAAGTCTATGCTTCATGTGTTAAAGCTGCATTCTCACTCCTGACCACCAGGGGGCGACTCCTCTGGTTGTATAGAAGTCTATGCTTCATGTGTTAAAGCTGCATTCTCTCTCCTGACCACCAGGGGGCGACTCCTCTGGTTGTATAGAAGTCTATGCTTCATGTGTTAAAGCTGCATTCTCTCTCCTGACCACCAGGGGGCGACTCCTCTGGTTGTATAGAAGTCTATGCTTCATGTGTTAAAGCTGCATTCTCTCTCCTGACCACCAGGGGGCGACTCCTCTGGTTGTATAGAAGTCTATGCTTCATGTGTTAAAGCTGCATTCTCTCTCCTGACCACCAGGGGGCGACTCCTCTGGTTGTATAGAAGTCTATGCTTCATGTGTTAAAGCTGCATTCTCTCTCCTGACCACCAGGGGGCGACTCCTCTGGTTGTATAGAAGTCTATATAAATGACTCTACTTCTCTTGATTTATTCCCTCAGTAAACATTGTAAACATTAGTTTTTGGTCTCAATCTCTAGTTTCAAGTCTTCTTCAATACAGCGTGATGTTCATTTAGTAAATTATGGTCATTTAGAGTCAAACAGACCATAAAGCAGGGGATGCTTTAGGGGCGGGGCTACAAGGTGATTGACAGGTCAACACCAGAGACGTATACGGGGTCTCTAGGTCCCTCCTCTTATAAACGGTCACTTCCTGTTGAGTGGTTGCAAAAAAACCAAGATGGCGACGGAGAAATGGCCGAACTGGTGTTGGTGAACACAGTCTGAGTCAGAAAGGAAACAACGCTCTCAGGTGTCATGGCAACGGGTCTTTATTCCCATTCAAATGAAGCGCTGTTGAATTAAAGGAATCACATCACAGGAAGTGAACTCGGCGTCCAGAGAAAAGATCATCGTGGGACGGATGAAGGTTTGGATGCAGACTTTTCACCATCAGTTGTTTGTCGTGTTTGTTAATTAATATTATATATAATATCTGCGAGTGAGGACGGCTCGTCTCCTCCGTCCTTCCACCCTTGAACACTTTAACCTTCACAGCGTCATGGCGGCCCGACAGGCTGAGACTCCTCCCCCTCACAGTACCGACGCCATGAGGAGGACACGAGCCACTCAGCTGTGTGTAAAAGATGAAGCCCCTCCCCCCCATTATTGATCGATACACCATTTACACAAAAGATGAATGTAGACTTTTGATTGGAAAAAGAAACAATGTATCTTATATATTTAATACAAATGAAAAAGAAAAGAAAGATTGTGATCATTTTCGTCCGATGCTGAAGATGTATATATATTTATAGGTTTGGTACAGAGGTGCATAACAGGAGGTGTCCAACACTAGAATGCCCCTACAGTAGTGCATCATGGGTAGTCGTTTACGTCAATGAGTTGTGGAGAGACATCGTTTAATTTCAGCACTTAGAAAACAATCACAATGAATTTCGCGTCATTGTTTCATATTGAACAAAATTTACAAAGCCATTCAAACAGTCATAACTTTTTTTATCAATGTGTATATGTATATATAAATATATATATATATAAATATATATATTTATATATAAATATATTTATATATATATATTTATATATATACATATACTTAGATATATACATATATATAAATATGTTTTTTTATCTCGTTTTGTTTGTTTTTTATAACTAATCTTCTCAAAAATTGAGAATATTCAAAATACACTTTAACCGTACTTTGTCCTCTTGGTATTTACAGATATGCACAAGAGAAAAATTACACCCGCCAACCCGCTTTTTTTTACATTTCCTTTTACATTTTCTTTTTTTGTAACATCGGCTTTTCTGAACAGGAAGTGAGATACAAAATCTTTTTTTTCTTCACTTTTTACATGTTTTTCTTCTCAACCCGCCTCACAACCAAAAGTCCAGGAGCGACCCCCCCACATCACTATATGGACGTACTATGGGTGGCATCAATGGCTCCGGGTATGGGTCCTGCGGAGACTGCCTGGTAGGACATTGGCATGGGGGTCTTGCCAGGGCTCTGCCGGAAGAGCCCCCCGTTGGGGGCCCTGTGTTTGCACTGCATGGTGCTGCTGAGCGGGTGGTGCAGGGGCAACGTGTTGCTGCCAGGGCCCTGGGACAGAGCCAGCGTCCTGCCTAGGGTCCCCCCATGGTGAGGATGGGGATGAGGAGGAGGCGGCCCCCCCTCCCCGGGGAGGAAGGTGGTCACAGCGAGGCCCGAGGCCGGGTACTCCCGCATGGACTTCGGACCCTGCATCAGAGAGGCCTGGCTGGGCTGCATGCTGCCGATGTCCAACGCAGAGATCTCGATAGAGGGGCCGGGGATCTGCTTGTGGGCCAAGTCCTCGTCCAAAAGACTGTTCATACGGCGATGCACCTGTTCCAGGTTCACCTCCTTGTCCTATGAGAGGGGTGGAAGAGGACAGAGGAGAGACAGGGGGAGGAGGGGAGGGGGGGACACAGAGGCTGAGATTTCTCAGACTGCTTCAGGTCTGCTGGAGCTCCATGTGGCCTTTGTTTAGGGGGGCGGTGTGGTGGTGGTGGGGGGGGGGGCTGAGGCCACAGAGACCAATCTGTATGTGCACCTTGAAATCAAACTTGGCCAGTGAATATTAAAGGTTTGATGTCTGGAGGAAAACAATCCTGGAGCCAATCGGGCGCTTTGTTGTAAAGACGTTGGAGGCGGAGCTTAATGCAGGAAGTCTCAAGGTTTTCACCCAATAAGAGACCTCTGATTGAATCTGATCTTTGACCTTATGCAGATATTCTACACACTGGACGTTAGATTTAAAGACTCGAGAAACCAACCAACCGCTTCACAACAAAGCAAGTCCCTGAACGCAGCACGCTTTACAACAAAGCGTAGTGTCCCTGAACGCAGCACGCTTTACAACAAAGCGTAGCGTCCCTGAACGCAGCACGCTTTACAACAAAGCGTAGCGTCCCTGAATGCAGCACGCTTTACAACAAAGCATAGTGTCCCTGAACGCAGCACGCTTTACAACAAAGCGTAGCGTCCCTGAACGCAGCACGCTTTACAACAAAGCATAGTGTCCCTGAACGCAGCACGCTTTACAACAAAGCGTAGTGTCCCTGAACGCAGCACGCTTTACAACAAAGCGTAGTGTCCCTGAACGCAGCACGCTTTACAACAAAGCGTAGCGTCCCTGAACGCAGCACGCTTTACAACAAAGCGTAGCGTCCCTGAACGCAGCACGCTTTACAACAAAGCATAGTGTCCCTGAACGCAGCACGCCGCGGCTCCAGCATTGCATTCGCTTCAACTCAAGAGATCCGATGATGTCATCACACTGACACAAGTTCAGAACAATGCACATGACACATCTGCCCTGTGCATTAATAACACATGATGGCCACTAATTATTCTCTTCATTTAGATATGTTATTTTAATTTTATAAGATTTGAATGCTTTCAAACACATTTTATGATGGAATAGTGAATATATATATATATATACATATATATATATATATATACTGTCATTTATATATTTGCCTCTCAGTAAACATTACTGGAAGAGTCTTTAAATTAAAGAGTAGCTGTTTAAGGCCTCCGCTGATCAATAACTGGGACCGATATTATTATTATAATAATTTTCTTATTCTTATTTCTTCAATTTTTAATTGAGTGGTTCCTCGGGAACTCCTAAAGCCTTTGATCTCAACACATTTACTACATTTATTTCTCTGTGTTCAGCTCAGACATTGAAGCCAATTTTGTTTAAACTGAAGACTGTGATATTAATTGAACACATTTATTTCACATATATATATATACATATACATATATATATATATACATATATATACATATATATATATATATATATATACATATATATATATATATATATATATATATATATATATATATATATATATATATATATATATATATATATATATATATACATATATATATATATATATATATACTGTTGCTCGTTAGTTCACCCTCTGACCGGCCGGCTTCATTTCAGCTGCAGCCGCGAACGCATGAACCAAATGGACAATTCACTTTAATTATATTTCAGTCTTTGAGGTTCTGGTTCTTTATTAGGTTCTAGGGGCTTAGCGGTTCCACCTGAGGATGCAGAACCTTCGCTGATACTCTGTGCACCGACTCGTGGAGTCTGAGAGGTGCAGAGAGGCCGCTGAGTAAAGTCCTGGATGGAGATCAGATGAGTCTGAGTTAGTCGAGTGGCCAAAGATTGAGGGGCTTTCTGCTCCAGAGCGTTTCTACCAATGAGAAATATCCTGGAACCGGTCTGATGATGTCATCAACCACTCAAAGAGTTCTTCTTCAAGTTTCTATTTTAATGAGACGAGTATTGACATCTGAGGAACTTGTTCCAGTGCATATCTTGGGTTCCCTCACAGTGGAACCGCCATTCGTTCTGTTCAACACGTGAAGGAACATGTACAAGTGAGGTCAGAGGTCAGCCCTTATGAAATGTGTTCACAGTTAAAAATGGCCAACTGGAACAAAGCAAGGAGAAACAGAAAGGCACTATAAGAGTTTCTAATGAGGGGGGGGGGGGGGGGCCAAGGCCCGGCATCAATCAACGCTTTAATTATCACGTCATCTGCAAAGAGAAATACAACCAAATTCAAATCAATTGCAATTAAGATCAAGCGTTCTGTTTTCAGATCAAGAACCAAATTAATTTGGCACAGTGTTCTTTATTTTTGTCGTTTGTGTGGAGCTTAAAACGGTTCTGGAAATAACTTCCTGTTCAATTTTCTGATAAGGTAATTGATTGTCTTCATTGGTTTTATCGGTTGGAGTTTTAATGAGCAACGAGAAAACTTTAACAACAAAATGTCTCATTTAAGCTTAAAGTTTTACGTCACCTTCAAAATTTGTTTTCAAAAAGTGACTAAATATATAGATTGTTGGATATTTTACCAGCTGCATGCATCATAGAGGCTTATTATGGTTGAAATGGAGAAAAAGAAATTACCATTACAATGTCGCCAAAGGTAATTTACACTTTAAATACATAACCTCTGCAATGTTTACAATTCTTTTTATATTTACTGGAATATTTCTGAAGGACAAATCCAAGATTTATTTCCAGAACTCAGAATCATAGAAGACTTGTTGATGCTCAGCTGTGAGTTGTAAACAAAGGGACCTTGGCGATGGCACAGATGTGTCTTGCTTGGTGGTTTTATTGGTGGTAGTTGCGTGGAGGTCTATTCTGACCTGTATCAATAGCTTCTGCTTCATCCCAGCCTCTCTCTCTGTCTGTCCAAATGTCCCTCCTCCCCTCCGATGAAGCAGTTGTAATGTCATTATAAGTCAATGGACCAGAAACCCTTGCCAGTCTGTAATCCTTAGCAACCTGCACGAGATCATAGACAGTCAAGAGTAAATAAAAGGGATGGATGGAGAGAGGGAGAGGAGATAGAGAACACACGTCCACAGTGACATCATCAATACGGCGTGACACAGTGAAGAACCAGGGTTACGGGCGGTGTGCACACACATCTTATTGCTAGAGGGCGACAACCACACAACATGCACCGCCTGCTCACACTGTAGTTTACGGATCCATGAGCCTCCCGTGTGTGTCTGCTGTGTCCAGGTGTTGATGCGTTTAAGTGTTGTTGTGTTAAGGTGTTGTTGTGTTCAGGTTTTGTTGTGTTCAGGTGTTGTTGTGTTTAAGTGTTGTTGTGTTCAGGTGTTGTTGTGTTAAGGTGTTGTTGTGTTCAGGTTTTGTTGTGTTCAGGTGTTGTTGTGTTTAAGTGTTGTTGTGTTCAGGTGTTGTTGTGTTCAGGTGTTTTTGTGTTTAGGTGTTGTTGTGTTAAGGTGTTGTTGTGTTTAAGTGTTGTTGTGTTCAGGTGTTGTTGTGTTCAGGTGTTGTTGTGTTTAAGTGTTTTTGTGTTCAGGTGTTTTTGTGTTTAGGTGTTGTTGTGTTAAGGTGTTGTTGTGTTCAGGTGAAGTTGTGTTTAAGTGTTGTTGTGTTCAGGTGTTGTTGTGTTCAGGTGTTTTTGTGTTTAGGTGTTGTTGTGTTAAGGTGTTGTTGTGTTTAAGTGTTGTTGTGTTCAGGTGTTGTTGTGTTCAGGTGTTTTTGTGTTTAGGTGTTGTTGTGTTAAGGTGTTGTTGTGTTTAAGTGTTGTTGTGTTCAGGTGTTGTTGTGTTCAGGTGTTGTTTAAGTGTTTTTGTGTTCAGGTGTTGTTGTGTTCAGGTGTTGTTGTGTTTAAGTGTTTTTGTGTTCAGGTGTTTTTGTGTTTAAGTGTTGTTGTGTTAAAGTGTTGTTGTGTTCAGGTGTTGTTGTGTTCAGGTGTTGTTGTGTTCAGGTGTTGTTGTGTTTAAGTGTTTTTGTGTTCAGGTGTTTTTGTGTTTAGGTGTTGTTGTGTTAAGGTGTTGTTGTGTTTAAGTGTTGTTGTGTTCAGGTGTTGTTGTGTTAAGGTGTTTTTGTGTTCAGGTGAAGTTGTGTTTAAGTGTTGTTGTGTTCAGGTGTTGTTGTGTTCAGGTGTTTTTGTGTTTAGGTGTTGTTGTGTTAAGGTGTTGTTGTGTTTAAGTGTTGTTGTGTTCAGGTGTTGTTGTGTTCAGGTGTTTTTGTGTTTAGGTGTTGTTGTGTTAAGGTGTTGTTGTGTTTAAGTGTTGTTGTGTTCAGGTGTTGTTGTGTTCAGGTGTTGTTTTGTTAAGGTGTTGTTGTGTTTAAGTGTTGTTGTGTTCAGGTGTTGTTGTGTTAAGGTGTTTTTGTGTTCAGGTGAAGTTGTGTTTAAGTGTTGTTGTGTTCAGGTGTTGTTGTGTTTAGGTGTTGTTGTGTTCAGGTGTTGTTGTGTTAAGGTGTTGTTGTGTTAAGGTGTTGTTGTGTTCAGGTGTTGTTGTGTTCAGGTGTTGTTGTGTTTAGGTGTTGTTGTGTTCAGGTGTTGTTGTGTTCAGGTGTTGTTGTGTTTAGGTGTTGTTGTGTTCAGATGTTGTTGTGTTAAGGTGTTTTTGTGTTCAGGTGAAGTTGTGTTCAGGTGAAGTTGTGTTTAAGTGTTGTTGTGTTCAGGTGTTGTTGTGTTCAGGTGTTGTTGTGTTTAGGTGTTGTTGTGTTAAGGTGTTGTTGTGTTTAAGTGTTGTTGTGTTCAGGTGTTGTTGTGTTCAGGTGTTTTTGTGTTCAGGTGTTTTTGTGTTCAGGTGAAGTTGTGTTTAAGTGTTGTTGTGTTCAGGTGTTGTTGTGTCCAGGTGTTGTTGTGTTTAGGTGTTGTTGTGTTAAGGTGTTGTTGTGTTTAAGTGTTGTTGTGTTCAGGTGTTGTTGTGTTCAGGTGTTGTTTTGTTAAGGTGTTGTTGTGTTTAAGTGTTGTTGTGTTCAGGTGTTGTTGTGTTAAGGTGTTTTTGTGTTCAGGTGAAGTTGTGTTTAAGTGTTGTTGTGTTCAGGTGTTGTTGTGTTCAGGTGTTGTTGTGTTTAGGTGTTGTTGTGTTCAGGTGTTGTTGTGTTAAGGTGTTGTTGTGTTAAGGTGTTGTTGTGTTCAGGTGTTGTTGTGTTCAGGTGTTGTTGTGTTTAGGTGTTGTTGTGTTCAGGTGTTGTTGTGTTCAGGTGTTGTTGTGTTTAGGTGAAGTTGTGTTCAGGTGAAGTTGTGTTTAAGTGTTGTTGTGTTCAGGTGTTGTTGTGTTTAGGTGTTGTTGTGTTAAGGTGTTGTTGTGTTTAAGTGTTGTTGTGTTCAGGTGTTGTTGTGTTCAGGTGTTTTTGTGTTCAGGTGAAGTTGTGTTTAAGTGTTGTTGTGTTCAGGTGTTGTTGTGTCCAGGTGTTGTTGTGTTTAAGTGTTGTTGTGTTCAGGTGTTGTTGTGTTAAGGTGTTTTTGTGTTCAGGTGAAGTTGTGTTCAGGTGTTGTTGTGTTCAGGTGTTGTTGTGTTCAGGTGTTGTTGTGTCCAGGTGTTGTTGTGTTCAGGTGTTGTTGTGTTCAGGTGTTGTTGTGTCCAGGTGTTGTTGTGTTCAGGTGTTGTTGTGTCCAGGTGTTGTTGTGTTCAGGTGTTGTTGTGTCCAGGTGTTGTTGTGTTCAGGTGTTGTTGTGTTCAGGTGTTGTTGTGTTGAGGTAGAATTGCAGGTCTGAGGTCAGTTTGTGTTCAAGTGTCACCTCAACTAGTTTGAGCCCCAGTTCCAGACTATATAAGTATTTAAATATATATATATATATAAGTATATAACTATTTAATTATATAAGTATATAAGTATATAACTATTTAATTATATAAGTATATAAGTATATAACTATTTAACTATATACGTATATAACTATTTAAGTATATATATATATATATATAAGTATATAAGTATATACCTATTTAAATATATATATATATAAGTATATAACTATTTAAGTATATAAGTATATAACTATTTAAGTATATAAGTATATAACTATTTAATTATATAAGTATATAAGTATATAAGTATTTAATTATATAAGTATATAAGTATATAACTATTTAACTATATACATATATAACTATTTAAGTATATAAGTATATAACTATTTAATTATATAAGTATATAACTATTTAAGTATATATATATAAGTATATAACTATTTAAGTATATATATATAAGTATATAACTATTTAAGTATATATATAAGTATATAACTATTTAATTATATAAGTATATAAGTATATAACTATTTAAGTATATAAGTATATAACTATTGAATTATATAAGTATTTAAGTATATAACTATTTAACTATATACGTATATAACTATTTAAGTATATATATTTTTAAGTATATAAGTATATACCTATTTAAGTATATATATATATATATATATAATTATATAACTATTTAATTATATAAGTATATAAGTATATAACTATTTAAGTATATAAGTATATAACTATTTAAGTATATAAGTATAATACTATTTAATTATATAAGTATATAAGTATTTAATTATATAAGTATATAAGTATATAACTATTTAACTATATACGTATATAACTATTTAAGTATATAAGTATATAACTATTTAATTATATAACTATATAACTATTTAAGTATATATATAAGTATATAACTATTTAAGTATATATATAAGTATATAACTATTTAATTATATAAGTATATAAGTATATAACTATTTAAGTATATAAGTATATAACTATTGAATTATATAAGTATATAAGTATATAACTATTTAAGTATATAAGTATATAACTATTTAATTATATAAGTATATAAGTATATAACTATTTAAGTATATAAGTATAGAACTATTTAAGTACATAATTATATAACTTTAACTATTTAAGTACATAACTATATAACTATATAAGTATATAACTATTTGACTATATAAGTATATAACTATTTAAGTATATATATATATATAAGTATATAACTATTTAACTATATAACTATATAACTATTTAAATACATACGTATATAACTATTTAACTATATAAGTATATAAGTTTATAACTATTTAACTATATAAGTATATAACTATTTAAGTACATACGTATATAACTATTTAACTATTTAAGTATATAAGTTTATAACTATTTAACTATATAAGTATATATGGTATGGGGGTGCATCTTATGAGATCTTTAAGATGATCTTTTGTTGTTGTTTGTTGTTGTTCTATACAGTCGTGTTTAGCCTCTCTTAGCTCATATGTTTGGTACTCGGGCTCCACATCCGTAGACTGTATGGTTGACTCCTTAAGGCTCTCACCATCCTTCTCCTAAATTGAACCTTTCTTTTCCACAACCCCATTGGTCTCCACCTGCTCAGCAGCAACCAGCAGACTCAGGTAGAGACCAGCTAGCAGCTAAGGAAGCAGGGAGCTGGAGGAGGAGACCAAACACGGAGCTAAAAGAGAGAGAATGTTCTACTTTTGGTTTTCTGCTCATCAGCACTACCCCAACATTAAACAACAGGTATTCAAATACACACTGAAGCGCATGTTAATACTCGTATATAGTATGGAGCTGGGACACAACATGTTGTTTTGTGATTAAGATATAACATAAAACATATTACAATGTGTTAAATCAGCATAATATGGACCTTTGAGATGACCGAACAGTCTCAGTACCGTTAATTGATATCTATTTGCACTAAACACATATCAATTATCATATGTGAGCATCGAGTCAGTGTTGTCAGAGTCCATTAATATTGATCTGAGCGCATTAATGTTTAATGAACTCCTCTTGAAACCCAGAGGTGTAGCTATTAGCTGTGGAAGTGGCTTCCTTTCATTAAAGAGAGAGCGATGTGCTAAATGACTTCTTATGGTTTTTATTCAGCTCGAGTCTCTGTGAGCAACATCAGCAGAATGATTTGATAACGTCTCCCTGGATGTTAACACCCAGGGCGAGCTTCTCCTGGACCTGATCAATTACTTCTGTGTCTCTCGACGGCTCATCCACATTTCACTCTGAAATGGAAAACTGTCCAAAAGTGTAAAAGAAAGTCTGCGTGTGTTCTCGCTCTCGCCTGCTAATCAGAATCTGTTCTGAACCCACGAGCCTCACGACGGAGCACTTGAATGGTTAAGGGATTAATCATTAAAGTCTGCCGGTGTTCTTAGCAGGGGGTCATGCTAATAGCCACATGCTAATAGCCACATGCTCGTGTGGTTTAAAGGTACCAAAGAAGAAGCTGAGGTGTCATCAGCGTGTTGTGAAGCTCGTGGTCGTGTGGTTTGGAGGGTCGGGGGCGATGGACGGATACACAGAGAAAATGGAAGAGGGGTGATCATAAGAGACCAAATTTGATTTCAATCAGTGGGCACCTGCAGCTACTCTGTCCTACCTCGCCGCCCTAGCTCCGCCCCCTAAGCCTACAGCTGGGTGTACTGGAGCTCCACTAAGTCGGGGCTCTGGTCCTTAAAGTAGAGTGTGGCAGTGTCCTCCCGCCGGGCCCCGTGCTCGGTCACCTCTTTGGGCTGCTCCTGCCGGCAGCGGTGGCTGCTCCACCACGCCTCCAGCCCGGCCACCAGGCAGGCCAGCAGCAGGCCGGCGGCCAGGATGCAGAACACGCCGGCGAAGCTCTGCAGCTTCAGGGAGCGTCCGTCAGGGTGAGAGCCGGAGAGGCTGCTGAGGTCACAGCGGCCGGCCTTGGGCCACCACTTCTGCTTCATGATGTCCAGGTCCCCCTTCTCCTGGAGCTCCAGGATCCTGGAGGGGGAGGGGGTGGGGTGGGGGGGGGGGGGGGGAGGAAGAGGAAGAGGAGGAGGTGGAGGAGGAGGAGGACAAGAAGGACAACGTATTTTTAACTGCTACATGCCAACATAAGTTTAGTATAATGTCCCATAATGTCGGAGAACGACACCGAAGGTGAACGCCGACACGCCGAAGGTGACGCCGACACGCCGAAGGTGGACGCCGACACGCCGAAGGTGGACGCCGACACGCCGAAGGTGACGCCGACACGCCGAAGGTGACGCCGACACGCCGAAGGTGACGCCGACACGCCGAAGGTGACGCCGACACGCCGAAGGCGACGCCGACACGCCGAAGGTGACGCCGACACGCCGAAGGTGACGCCGACACGCCGAAGGTGGACGCCGACACGCCGAAGGTGAACGCCGACACGCCGAAGGGGACGCCGACACGCCGAAGGGGACGCCGACACGCCGAAGGTGGACGCCGACACGCCGAAGGTGACACCGACACGCCGAAGGTGACGCCGACACGCCGAAGGCGACGCCGACACGCCGAAGGTGGACGCCGACACGCCGAAGGCGACACCGACACGCCGAAGGTGGACGCCGACACGCCGAAGGGGACGCCGACACGCCGAAGGTGAACGCCGACACGCCGAAGGTGGACAGATCGAATAGTTTCACAAAGTCTGAGAAGGTTATTAACGGCAGGATTATGGGATGGAAACCCAGGATAGACGTACTGCAGCAGTTAAAACCAGGTATTAAAAATTAAATAGAGATAATGCTTTTCTCTCTGAACAATGGCGCTGCCCTCCATTTAACACGGAAGGCATTATGCCTGATGGTCCCTGAACGCAGCGCAGCGAGGACGCCGCGGGCCGGTGGACGCCGGCTGAACCAGGAGGAGGTTCTGTCTCCATTCAGAGGAACAGCAGAGCTTAATTAAAGAGGAGCAGAGGGAGGAGGAGGGAGAAACGATGAACCTTCACCACCGCAATCAGACGCCAGAGAGGAGGCGCAGGAGGACACAAAGACACGAGGAGGTCATGAGGAGGCGCAGGAGGACACAAGCACACGAGGAGGTCATGAGGAGGCCCAGTAGGACACAAGGACACAAGGAGGTCATGAGGAGGCGCAGTAGGACACAAAGACACAAGGAGGTCATGAGGAAGCGCAGGAGGACACAAGGACACGAGGAGGTCATGAGGAGGCGCAGGAGGACACAAGGAGGTCAAGAGGAGGCGCAGGAGGACACAAGGACACGAGGAGGTCATGAGGAGGCGCAGGAGGACACAAGGAGGTCATGAGGACACAAGGAGGTCATGAGGACACAAGGAGGTCATCTGTGTGTGTGTGTGTGTCTGTGTGTGTGTGTGTGTTTGTGTACTTACTTAGCTTTAAACAACTAAACTACTCAGTTAGATTTAAAGAACTAAACTACTAGTTAGGTTTAGATAACTAAACTACTAGTTAGGTTTAAAGAACTAAACTACTAGTTAGGTTTAGATAACTAAACTACTCAGTTAAGTTTAAGGAACTAAACTACTAGTTAGGTTTAGATAACTAAACTACTCAGTTAGGTTTAAAGAACTAAACTACTAGTTAGGTTTAAAGAACTAAACTACTAGTTAGGTTTAAACTACTAAACTACTAGTTAGGTTTAGATAACTAAACTACTCAGTTAAGTTTAAGGAAAAAAACTACTAGTTAGGTTTAAAGAAATAAACTACCAGTTAGGTTTAAACAACTAAACTACTAGTTAGGTTTAAACAACTAAACTATTCAGTTAGGTTTTTAGCTAGCTAAATTAGCTTAGCTAGCTAAATTAGCGTCACTACCGACGTTTCCTCTCAAACGCCTGCAGCCGCCATCGATATCTGAAGCAATAAAGAAAGAAGAGAAGCGCTTCATCAACGTCTTCTGAGCGTTCACTAGCGATCACACTAATGAACCCTGACAGGAAGAGGAGGAGCCAGATGAGCTTCGTCATACGCATCTGAGGATCAACTTGCTTCAACTGAAACGTTTACGATCTCTAAATGAAGCGTTCGATTGAACTATGAATTACATTCTGCACACATTTTATCTTAAAAACAGAAGTCATTGAAGAGAAGAGTCATATGTATTCTAGTTCAGTAGAGTCTCATGTCATCATGTTTCAGGATGTTTATTATGTTTCAGGATGTTTATCATGTTTCAGGATGTTTTAGGATGTTTATCATGTTTCAGGATGTTTATCATGTTTCAGGATGTTTTAGGATGTTTATCATGTTTCAGGATGTTTATCATGTTTTAGGATGTTTATCATGTTTCAGGATGTTTATCATGTTTCAGGATGTTTCAGGATGTTTATCATGTTTATCATGTTTCATCATGTATCAGGATGTTTATTATGTTTATCATGTTTCAGGATGTTTATCATGTTTCAGGATGTTTATTATGTTTCAGGATGTTTATTATGTTTATCATGTTTCAGGATGTTTATCATGTTTCAGGATGTTTATTATGTTTCAGGATGTTTATCATGTTTATCATGTTTCATCATGTATCAGGATGTTTATCATGTTTATCATGTTTCAGGATGTTTATCATGTTTCAGGATGTTTATTATGTTTCAGGATGTTTCAGGATGTTTATCATGTTTCACCATGTATCAGGATGTTTATTATGTTTATCATGTTTCAGGATGTTTTAGGATGTTTATCATGTTTCAGGATGTTTATTATGTTTCAGGATGTTTCAGGATGTTTATCATGTTTCAGGATGTTTATCATGTTTATCATGTTTCAGGATGTTTATCATGTTTCAGGATGTTTCAGGATGTTTCAGGATGTTTATCATGTTTATCATGTTTCATCATGTATCAGGATGTTTATTATGTTTATCATGTTTCAGGATGTTTTAGGATGTTTATCATGTTTCAGGATGTTTTAGGATGTTTATCATGTTTCAGGATGTTTATTATGTTTCAGGATGTTTATCATGTTTCATCATGTGTCAGGATGTTTATCATGTTTCATCATGTTTCATCATGTTTCAAGATGTTTATCATGTTTCATCATGTTTCAGGATGTTTATCATGTTTCATCATGTTTCAGGATGTTTATCATGTTAATCATGTTTATCATGTTTCATCATGTTTCATCATGTTTCAGGATGCTTATCATGTTTCATCATGTTTCAGGATGTTTATCATGTTTATCATGTTTCATCATGTTTCAAGATGTTTATCATGTTTCAAGATGTTTATCATGTTCATATTGTTTATCATGTTTCATCATATTTCAAGATGTTTATCATGTTTCATCATGTTTCAGGATGTTTATCATGTTTCATCATGTTTCATCATGTTTCAAGATGTTTATCATGTTTATCATGTTTCATCATGTTTCAGGATGTTTATCATGTTTCATCATGTTTCAGGATGTTTATCATGTTTCATCATGTTTATCATGTTTCAAGTTGTTTATCATGTTTATCATGTTTCATCATGTTTCAATATGTTTATCATGTTTATCATGTTTCATCATGTTTCAAGATGTTTATCATGTTTATCATGTTTCATCATGTTTCAGGATGTTTATCATGTTTATCATGTTTCATCATGTTTCAGGATGTTTATCATGTTTCATCATGTTTATCATGTTTCAAGATGTTTATCATGTTTATCATGTTTCATCATGTTTCAAGATGTTTATCATGTTTCATCATGTTTCAGGATGTTTATCATGTTTATCATGTTTCATCATGTTTCAGGATGTTTATCATGTTTCATCATGTTTATCATGTTTCAAGATGTTTATCATGTTTATCATGTTTCATCATGTTTCAAGATGTTTATCATGTTTCATCATGTTTCAAGATGTTTATCATGTTTATCATGTTTCATCATGTTTCAAGATGTTCATCATGTTTATCATGTTTATCATGTTTCATCATGTTTCAAGATGTTTATCATGTTTATCATGTTTCATCATGTTTCAGGATGTTTATCATGTTTATCATGTTTCATCATGTTTCAGGATGTTTATCATGTTTCATCATGTTTCAAGATGTTCATCATGTTTATCATGTTTCATCATGTTTCAGGATGTTTATCATGTTTCATCATGTTTATCATGTTTCAAGATGTTTATCATGTTTATCATGTTTCATCATGTTTCAAGATGTTTATCATGTTTCATCATGTTTCAGGATGTTTATCATGTTTCATCATGTTTGAAGATGTTTATCATGTTTCATCATGTTTATCATGTTTCAAGATGTTTATCATGTTTCATCATGTTTCAGGATGTTTATCATGTTTCAAAGGAGAGGAAAGGAAAGGAAAGGAGAAGAGAAGAGAAGAGAGGAGAGGAAAGGAAAGGAAAGGAGAGGAGAGGAGAGGAGAGGAAAGGAGAAGAGAAGAGAAGAGAGGAGAGGAAAGGAAAGGAAAGGAGAGGAGAGGAGAGGAGAGGAAAGGAAAAGTAAGGAGAGGAAAGGAAAAGAGACGAGAGGAGAGGAGAGGAGAGGAAAGGAGTCAGTGAAGTGACTCCAGAACCTTAAAGGGACCTCGTTGTTTAAATGTTACTGCACCTCCTGACGTCCTCCTGCTTTTCAAGAGTCAAAGAAACGTTCCAGATACCGAACACGGTACCTGAACCTCTCACGGTACCTGAACCCCTCACGATACCTGAACCCCTCACGATACCTGAACCCCTCACGGTACCTGAACCTCTCACGGTACCTGAACCCCTCACGGTAACTGAATCTCTCACAGTACCTGAACCCCTCAAGGTACCTAAACCCCTCACGGTACCTGAACCCCTCACGGTACCTGAACCTCTCACGGTACATGAACCTCTCACAATACCTGAACCTCTCACGATACCTGAACCTCTCACGGTACCTGAACCTCTCACGGTACCTGAACCCCTCACGGTACCTGAACCTCTCACGGTACCTGAACCCCTCACGGTACCTGAACCTCTCACAGTACCTGAACCCCTCAAGGTACCTAAACCCCTCACGGTACCTGAACCCCTCACGGTACCTGAACCTCTCACGGTACCTGAACCTATCACGGTAACTGAACCTCTCACGGTAACTGAACCCCTAACGGTAACTGAACCTCTCACGGTAACTGAACCTCTCACTGTACCTGAACCTCTCACGGTACCTGAACCTCTCACGGTACATGAACCTCTCACTGTACCTGAACCTCTCACGGTACATGAACCTCTCACTGTACATGAACCTCTCACTGTACCTGAACCTCTCACGGTACATGAACCTCTCACGGTACATGAACCTCTCACTGTACCTGAACCTCTCACGGTACATGAACCTCTCACTGTACATGAACCTCTCACGGTACATGAACCTCTCACTGTACCTGAACCTCTCACGGTACATGAACCTCTCACTGTACCTGAACCTCTCACTGTACATCTCACTGTACCTGAACCTCTCACGGTACATGAACCTCTCACTGTACATGAACCTCTCACTGTACCTGAACCTCTCACGGTACCTGAACCTCTCACTGTACCTGAACCTCTCACGGTACATGAACCTCTCACTGTACCTGAACCTCTCACTGTACCTGAACCTCTCACGGTACATGAACCTATCACGGTAACTGAACCTCTCACGGTAACTGAACCCCTCACGGTAACTGAACCTCTCACGGTAACTGAACCTCTCACTGTACCTGAACCTCTCACGGTACCTGAACCTCTCACGGTACATGAACCTCTCACTGTACCTGAACCTCTCACGGTACATGAACCTCTCACTGTACATGAACCTCTCACTGTACCTGAACCTCTCACGGTACATGAACCTCTCACGGTACATGAACCTCTCACTGTACCTGAACCTCTCACGGTACATGAACCTCTCACGGTACATGAACCTCTCACTGTACATGAACCTCTCACGGTACATGAACCTCTCACTGTACCTGAACCTCTCACGGTACATGAACCTCTCACTGTACCTGAACCTCTCACTGTACATCTCACTGTACCTGAACCTCTCACGGTACATGAACCTCTCACTGTACATGAACCTCTCACTGTACATGAACCTCTCACTGTACCTGAACCTCTCACGGTACCTGAACCTCTCACTGTACCTGAACCTCTCACGGTACATGAACCTCTCACTGTACCTGAACCTCTCACTGTACCTGAACCTCTCACGGTACATGAACCTCTCACTGTACCTGAACCTCTCACTGTACCTGAACCTCTCACGGTAACTGAACCTCTCACGGTAACTGAACCTCTCACGGTACCTGAACCTCTCACGGTACCTGAACCTCTCACGGTATCTGAACCTCTCACGGTAACTGAACCTCTCACGGTACATGAACCTCTCACTGTAACTGAACCTCTCACGGTACCTGAACCTCTCACGGTAACTGAACCTGGAGGTAAAGAGGCCGTTTCACGTGTGGGGTTTGGTGCCCTGCGCCCCGTCTGCAGGAGGCACTTACTTCTGGGAGAAGAGGTCCCTGTAGGGGCTGCCGTGCTGCATGGCGATGCCGTAGCCTTTGCTGCTCATGCCGTTCCCCGACACCGTGATGGTGCAGTCGTCATCCGTCAGGGCGGCGTACTCCAGCACCGCCATGTCCCACAGGAAGGCGTAGGGACTCTTCTTCGCCTGAGAGACGGGGGGACGGGGGGACGGGGGGGGACGGGGGGGGACGGGGGGGGGGGGGGGGGGGGCAGTGTGTTAAATATACATAAATACAATCAGCTTGTTGTGGAACATATGGACCTGTGGGGAGACGATGACATCACCTCTCCAGCTTCTGCTCTGGTTTCTATGGAAACACTGGACTCAGCCAGAGAACCTGGCAGCAACATACTTTAAAGAAGAAGAACATCCACACATGTTCATCTGGATTTGTGGTTTAGAACTAAATAATTCATAATAACAGCAAAATAAAAAGATCTTGTTTTGGTAAAAAAAAAAAAATACACCTTCTGGGATTTATCTGAGAGCTGAAGCAACGCTTTGTTACTGTAGGAAACTACAGGAAGCCCAGAGGGTCAAACCTGAAGCAACGGAGAGAAGTTTGTTGTTTTAACGCAGAGCTCAGATATGAACTTTTTAAGTATGTTATTATTGTTATTGTTGTTATTATTATTATTATTATTGTTGTTAGTATTATTAATAATATAAGTTATGAAAACAAAAGTGTAGAATTAAAACCCCAAAAGAAAATAGTTCCGTCCTCCTCAGATCACGACATTCAGACTGAGTTTAGGATCTGAAAGCAGAGCGGCTCCTCCACACACACACACACACACACACACACACACACACACACACACACACACACACACACACACACACACACACACACACACACCTTGCGGATGCCCTCAGACGGGCTGGACACCGAGTGGTCCAAGCCGTGGCTCCTGCTGATGGTCCTCCAGAGCTCCGCGTAGGTGCTGTCCTGCTCCAGAGGGTTGGTCCCTTTGTTCCTGAAGTAGTCGTAGACCGCCGAGTCCCTCACCGTGCCGTAGTCCACCTCCATCTGCCGGGCCAGGTCCTGGAAAGACCTGCAGGACAGGAGGCCACGAGGACATGAGGACACAAGGACATGAGTACACAAGCATACGAGGACATGAGGACATGAGTGCACAAGGACACGAGGACATGAGGACACAAGGACATGAATACACAAGGATACGAGGACATGAGGACACAAGGACATGAGGACACAAGGATATGGGGACATGAGTACACAAGGACATGAGGACACAAAGACATGAGTACACAAGGATACGAGGACATGAGGACACAAGGACATGAGTACACAAGGATACGAGGACATGAGGACACAAGGATATGAGGACATGAGTACACAAGGACATGAGAACACAAGGACATGAGTACATGAGTGCACAAGGACACGAGGACATGAGGACACAAGGACATGAGAACACAAGGACACGAGGACATGAGAACACAAGGACATGAGAACACAAGGACATAAGAACACAAGGACACAAACACAAGTACACAAGAACACAAGTACATGAAGTGCACGAGAACACAAGGACACAAGGATACGAGGACATGAGGACACAAGGACACAAGGACATGAGAACACAAGGACATGAGGACACAAGGACATGAGAACACAAGGACATGAGGACACAAGGACACAAGGACATGAGAACACAAGGACACAAGAACACGAGGACACGAGTACATGAGTACATGAAGACATGAGAACACAAGGACACAGGACACGAGTACATGAGTGCACAAGGACACAAGGACATGAGGACACGAGTACACAAGGATACAAGGACATGAGGACACAAGGACATGAGTACACAAGGATACGAGGACATGAGGACACAAGGACATGAGGACACAAGGATACGAGGATATGTGTACACAAGGACATGAGGACACAAGGACATCAGTACACAAGGATACGAGGATATGAGTACACAAGGACACGAGGACATGAGGAAACAAGGATACAAGGACATGAGTAAACAAGGACATGAGGACACAAGGATACAAGGACATGAGTAAACAAGGACATGAGGACACAAGGACACAAGGACACGGTGAGGAGCTGCTGTTTTTAAGGATCTGGAGCTGGGACCAGCTTAAAGTGCACCAGAAAGCATTCTGGACGGTCACTCGGTCAACGCTCAACGTGTCGATATTATTCACTTGTTTATCTGTTCAGGGATAATTATATTATATATATTTATATACATACAGTAAATGGATTGTAAACATAACTCCCAGCTCTGTTATTCAGAGACCAGAAACTGATCCCAGGTCAGATCTTGTTTTTACCGCGTTGGGAGTTTTTAAATCAACGACGCCCACGAGACCAAATAATTAATTTCTGCCTCGAGATGTTTGAACAACAAAACAGTTGTTTTTATTTTAATAAGAACAACAGCCGAGTTTCATCAAAACAAACACGGCCAGGAATATTGATTTCCTCTTCCACCCAAGTCGAGGTGAAAATAATACAATAATACAATAATATATATATATATATATATATATATATATATATATTATTGTATTATTGTATTATTTTCACAATAATACAATAATATATATATATATATATATATATATTATTGTATTATTGTATTATTTTCACCTCGACTTGGGTGGAAGAGGTATATATATTGCGTTGGCGTTGGATGTGTTGGCGTTGGATGTGTTGGATGCGTTGGCGTTGGATGTGTTGGATGCGTTGGATGTGTTGGATGTGTTGGATGCGTTGGATGCGTTGGCGTTGGATGTGTTGGATGCGTTGGATGTGTTGGATGCGTTGGATGTGTTGGATGCGTTGGATGCGTTGGATGCGTCGGATGTGTTGGATGCGTTGGATGTGTTGGATGCGTTGGATGCGTTGGCGTTGGATGTGTTGGATGTGTTGGATGCGTTGGATGCGTTGGATGTGTTGGATGCGTTGGATGCGTTGGATGCGTCGGATGTGTTGGATGCGTTGGATGTGTTGGATGCGTTGGATGCGTTGGCGTTGGATGTGTTGGATGCGTTGGATGTGTTGGATGCGCTGGATGCGTCGGATGTGTTGGATGCGTTGGATGTGTTGGATGTGTTGGCGTTGGATGTGTTGGATGCGTTGGATGCGTTGGATGTGTTGGATGCGTTGGATGCGTTGGCGTTGGATGTGTTGGATGCGTTGAATGCGTTGGATGTGTTGGATGCGTTGGATGCGTTGGATGTGTTGGATGTGTTGGATGCGTTGGATGTGTTGGATGCGTTGGTTGTGTTGGATGCGTTGGATGCGTTGGATGCGTTGGATGTGTTGGCGTTGGATGCATTGGCGTTGGATGTGTTGGATGTGTTGGCGTTGGATGCATTGGCGTTGGATGTGTTGGATGCGTTGGATGCGTTGGATGTGTTGGATGCGTTGGCGTTGGATGTGTTGGATGTGTTGGCGTTGGATGCATTGGCGTTGGATGTGTTGGATGCGTTGGATGCGTTGGATGTGTTGGATGCGTTGGCGTTGGATGTGTTGGATGCGTTGGATGTGTTGGATGCGTTGGATGCGTTGGATGTGTTGGATGCATTGAATGTGTTGGATGCGTTGGATGTGTTGGATGCATTGGAGTTGGATGCGTTGGCGTTGGATGCATTGGCGTTAGATGTGTTGGATGTGTTGGATGCGTTATATGCGTTGACGTTGGATGCGTTGGATGCGTTGGATGCGTTGGATGCGTTGGATGCGTTGGATGCGTTGGATGCGTTGGATGCATTGGTGTTAGATGTGTTGGATGTGTTGGATGCGTTGACGTTGGATGCGTTGGATGCATTGGCGTTAGATGTGTTGGATGTGTTGGATGCGTTGACGTTGGATGCGTTGGATGCGTTGGATGCGTTGGATGCATTGGATGCGTTGGATGCGTTGGATGCGTTGGATGCATTGGATGCGTTGGATGCATTGGATGCGTTGGATGCGTTGACGTTGGATGCGTTGGATGCATTAGATGCGTTGGATGCATTGGATGCGTTGGATGCGTTGGATGCATTGGATGCATTGGATGCGTTGGATGCGTTGGATGCGTTGGATGCATTGGATGCGTTGGATGCGTTGGATGCGTTGGATGCATTGGCGTTAGATGTGTTGGATGTGTTGGATGCGTTGACGTTGGATGCGTTGGATGCATTGGCGTTAGATGTGTTGGATGTGTTGGATGTGTTGGATGCGTTGACGTTGGATGTGTTGGATGCGTTGGATGCGTTGGATGCATTGGATGCGTTGGATGCGTTGGATGCGTTGGATGCATTGGATGCGTTGGATGCGTTGGATGCGTTGGATGCATTGGCGTTAGATGTGTTGGATGTGTTGGATGTGTTGGATGCGTTGGCGTTGGATGTGTTGGATGTGTTGGATGCGTTGGCGTTGGTAGCATTGTCTGAACCGTCTGTCGTGAGCGTGGAGGTCTCCATGACAACCACAGCTTGATTGTTCTAAACATTAAACACTTGAACTCTTCATGGACGGCTTCCATCTTTATTTGAAAGCTAATCGTTCCTCTGAGTTTAAACTCCTTCACGGTTTGAGAATCAGACCAATTGCAGCTTTTCTCTTGAAGAGCTTAGCAATCTTTTCAAAGGGCCCCTTCAGATTCATAATCAGCCAAATGTATATATATGTAATATATATATATATATATATGTATATATATATATATATAATATATAAATATAAAACATAATATATGTGTGTGTGAGAGCCTCACCGTATAGCGTGGTCCATGCGTGACACGGTGAGGTACGCTGCCAGGTTGGCGGTGTAAGACGAGCACACGATGAGCGTGAAGAGCCACCAGCTGCCCATCACGATCCTCAGGGCCACGGAGCCCACCACGCCTTCCCCACCTGCACACACACACACACACACACACACACACACACACACACACACACACACACACACACACACACACACACACACACACACACACACACACAAACACACACACACACACACACATACAGTCCTACATTACCAAGAGAGGACCTGCTTGTGTTGAGAGTCCAGTTTCAGAGAGGAATGGGGGGGGGGGGGGGGGGTTCTGCAGAGAGGCTGCATCTAATCACAACCCGTCAACCCTAAAAGGTTTCCCAGGCAACCAGCCAGACCATAATAGATGCAGCTGGGTGCCTCTGCTGGGAAGGTGTGTGTGTTCATGCTGGAGTGTGTGGATCCACTTTACTGTGTCTGTGTGTGTGTGTGTGTGTGTGTGTGTGTCTGTGTTCTTGTTCTTCTACCTTTCAGAGGACGGAATCGAGTTATTGACCTACAGATTAGGGACTCTTTTTAGAAAAAGAGAACCTTTTTTTTTTTTTTAAAGGGCCTTTTGGGAAACTAACAACACTTTTTGAAAAATGAGGACGTTTTTTGTGAAGTGATATTTATGATTTTTCTAAAAGAGCATTTCACATCTTGGTCAACTGGAGACTGAAAGGTCCTGCAGGAGGACTTTGGGGGCCGTGGTGAGGTCATAATGATACTCACAGGACAGGCACTTTGGGAAATTATAACTTTTAGGAAAAAGTGAAAGCTGAGGACATTTTGGAGACATTATGGAGACATTTTAAAGACATTTTAAAGACAATTTAAAGACATTTTAAAGACAATTTGTGGACATCTGGGGGGCATTTTGAAGACATTTTGGAGACATTATGGAGACATTTTAAATACATTTTAAAGACATTTTAAAGACATTTTAAAGACATTTTAAAGACATTTTGAAGACATTTTGAGGACATTTTGTGGACATTTTAAAGACTTTAGAGTGCGGTCATATTTCTGCGTTGGGCCTGGAACAACGGCTTCAGGGTCCATCACGTCAGCTTCTGTTTAATCCTGAAACTTCTTCCCGTGTTTGTTTTGCAATAGTTTTAACTGCATCAAAGTAGCTCCTAAAAAACAACTTTCTCACACAAGGAAAGTGCTTGAAAAGAAAGCCAGGTTTATTTCCCCGCGGCTCCGTTTCCTGGAGCTCTGAGCAACATAAGCCTCCCTCTAATTCATTTAAGCACTTTTCAAGTTTGATGTCCTTGTTTCTGCTTCTCTGCTAAATATTTCAGACGCTACAAATCCTCCCGTGATTATTGTTTCCCTCTTCTGTTGCTGTGTAATCCGTGTAACGGCTCCAAATTAAACCCCCTCTGTAAATCAAATTGAAATCCGTCTTCACGAGGCAGATAATCTTCCTCTCGCTGCCATCGGCCCTGATTGGTTCCGGCCGAACGCAGAGCCGCTGCACCGTGAGAACATTCTGGAATCACGTGAAGCTCCGATACCTCGACGGACGCTTCCATCGGCTCCGCCGTCCGTTTCCTGAGTTTGGTCGAAGTTCACCGAAGTTAAATGATGCAAAGATTCCCACAGATTGTGGCAGCTCTTGCTCTTCAGCGATGAGTCCACTGATTCCATTCACTTTGATGGATTCTCTTAATTTGGCCAATTTAAATGCGACTGCAGCCGAGCCTGAGAAGTCGTGAGCAGCAAAACCCCACAAATGCTAATATGGGACACTTTGATAAAGAAAGAATAACTGTGATCAGCGCTCTGCGATGGTATGAACATAAACATATTTCTACAGAGAGCAGATCTGCCTTATTTACATCGTTGCCTTATTTTTGCCGAGATGGCGTTAATTTGAGTGTTGATGGAGCGGCTACGACGATAGCATCGCTAGCACTGAACGTGTTTCGATTGACAGAGAACTAATTCACATTTATTTTTTGCAAATCTGCATCACGATGAAGTTATTTTCAATATCTTTTTGATCCGTTTATTGCAAATAAACCACAGCGGAGTCTGTTTATTTGTGGTTCATGTCGCGGTAATAAACCAACGGCCGGCTAGCTGGCTGCGAACACGGCGTCCGGTAAAGTGTCTGGTCAAGAAACATTGTCAGCATAGTTGTAATCTCCTATATGTATAAATATAGTAATAACTCATAATAAATCACACACATTATTTCCTGCTCACCTTGATGGACGAACGCCCCGTAAACGATCCAGACGGCGCTGTGCAGGGAGCCCGAGCCCCCGTTGGGCGGCTGGCCAGGTGCATTCTGGGAGGAGGAGCGCAGCGCCTGCAGCCTGTTGAGCAGGAAGATGAGCACCCCCACCACGGGGATGGCGGCGGCGATGCAGGCCCAGACGGCGAGGTCGAAGGGCGCGAACAGGGAGAAGATGTTGATCTTCTCCTCGGGCTTCCGCAGCAGGATGCCGACGCTGTAGTCCAGGTAGCGCTTGCTGAAGTCCACCACGTTCTCCCGCTCCGGCGTGATGGTGATGGCCGACACCGCCAGGTCTGCTCTCTGGGGGGAGAGGCAGGAAGGTGGCGTCGGCCAATCAGTGACAAGTATTCATGTTTTGAGCTTAAACAGCCAGTCTCCAGTGAACCTCATTGGTCCTCAAGCTTACCTTGTTGATGAGGTCACCAATCATGCCGTTCCACGAGCCGTTGGGGAGCTGAGATCCATATTTACTGTCGGCCACCTGGAGGAAAGATTCACAAGTTATTGAGTTCACGTCGCCTCATTTAGAAGCAGCAGGCTGGAGCAACAAGCTGGAGCAACAAGCTGAAGCAACAAGCTGAAGCAACAAGATGAAGCAACAAGCTGAAGCAACAAGCTGGAGCAACAAGCTGAAGCAACAAGCTGAAGCAACAAGATGAAGCAACAAGATGAAGCAACAAGCTGAAGCAACAAGCTGGAGCAACAAGCTGAAGCAAAGCAACAAGCTGAAGCAACAAGCTGAAGCAACAAGCTGGAGCAACAAGCTGAAGCAAAGCAACAAGCTGAAGCAACAAGCTGAAGCAACAAGATGAAGCAACAAGCTGAAGCAACAAGATGAAGCAACAAGATGAAGCAACAAGCTGAAGCAACAAGCTGAAGCAACAAGATGAAGCAACAAGCTGAAGCAACAAGCTGAAGCAACAAGATGAAGCAACAAGCTGAAGCAACAAGCTGAAGCAACAAGATGAAGCAACAAGCTGAAGCAACAAGCTGGAGCAACAAGATGAAGCAACAAGCTGAAGCAAAGCAACAAGATGAAGCAACAAGCTGAAGCAAAGCAACAAGATGAAGCAACAAGCTGAAGCAACAAGCTGAAGCAAAGCAACAAGATGAAGCAACAAGCTGGAGCAACAAGCTGAAGCAACAAGATGAAGCAACAAGCTGAAGCAAAGCCAAGCTCAGGATGCAGTGGAACATTCGTTATTCATCAACAACACGCTTCGGTGCTGCGATGCTTATGATGCTTATGATGCTTATGATGCTTATGATGCTTATGATGCTTATGATGCTTCATGAGCTGCAGCTACGACTCGGTGGAGAAGACTTTGAGTCTGAAGTGTCACGTTTCAGAGCTGTTGGTGCCTGTTGTCTTCATTTTGTGACTCTTTGTAGTTGTTTTGCTCAGCAAAAACCGGCACTAAACCGGCACTAAACCGGCACTAAACCTGAACTAAACCTGAACTAAACCGGCACTAAACCTAAACTAAACCTGAACTAAACCGGCACTAAACCGGCACTAAACCGGCACTAAACCGGCACTAAACCTAAACTAAACCTAAACTAAACCTAAACTAAACCTGAACTAAACCGGCACTAAACCTAAACTAAACCTGAACTAAACCGGCACTAAACCGGCACTAAACCGGCACTAAACCGGCACTAAACCTGAACTAAACCGGCACTAAACCTGAACTAAACCTAAACTAAACCTGAACTAAACCGGCATACGCGGCTCAGTCCCACCTGGTAGATCTCGTATTTGAAGCCCAGGATTTTGGCGAGCGCGTCCAGGACGTCGATGGAGAAGCCTTTGTACCTCTTGGGCTGCCCGAGGATGTTCTCCGCTACCATGACGAAAGGGTCCTCCTGCAGAGAGAGAGAGGGAGGGGGAGAGAGAGGGGGAGAGAGAGGGGGGGGGAGAGAGGGGGAGAGAGAGGGGGAGAGAGAGGGGGAGAGAGAAAGGGGGAGGGGGAGAGAGAGGAGGGGGGGAGAGAGGGGGAGAGAGGGGGAGAGACAGGGGGAGGGGGAGTGGGGGAGAGAGAGTGGGAGGGGGAGGGGGGAGAGAGGGGGAGAGAGAGGGGGAGGGGGAGAGGGGGAGAGAGGGGGAGAGAGAGAGGGGGAGAGAGAGGGAGGGGGAGGGGGGAGAGAGGGGGAGAGAGAGGGGGAGGGGGAGAGAGAGAGAGAGAGAGAGGGGGAGAGAGAGGGGGAGAGAGAGGGGGAGAGAGAGAGAGAGAGGGGGGGAGAGAGAGAGAGAGAGGGGGAGAGAGAGGGGGGGGGGGGGGGGAGAGAGGGGGAGAGAGAGGGGGAGAGAGAGAGGGGGAGAGAGAGGGAGTATCCCCTTAGCAGTGTCCCCTTAGCAGTGTCTCCTTAGCAGGTTCCCCTTAGCAGTATCCCTTTAGCATTGTCTCATTAGCAATAATCCCTTAGCAGTGTCTCCTTAGCAGTGTCCCCTTAGCAGGTTCCCCTTAGCAGTATCCCCTTAGCATTGTCTCATTAGCAATAATCCCTTAGCAGTGTCCCCTTAGCAGTGTCTCCTTAGCAGGTTCCCCTTAGCAGTATCCCCTTAGCATTGTCTCATTAGCAATAATCCCTTAGCAGTGTCCCCTTAGCAGTGTCCCCCTTAGCAGTGTCTCCTTATCAGTGTCTCCTTAGCAGTGACTCCTTAGCAGTGTCCCCTTAGCAGTGTCTCCTTAGCAGTGTCCCCTTAGCAGTGTCCCCTTAGCAGTGTCTCATTAGCAGTGTCCCCTTAGCAGTGTCCCCTTAGCAGTGTCCCCCTTAGCAGTGTCTCCTTAGCAGTGTCTCCTTAGCAGTGTCCCCTTAGCAGTGTCCCCTTAGCAGTGTCCCCCTTAGCAGTGTCCCCTTAGCAGTGTCTCCTTAGCAGTGTCTCCTTAGCAGTGTCCCCTTAGCAGTGTCCCCTTAGCAGTGTCTCCTTAGCAGTGTCTCCTTAGCAGTGTCCCCTTAGCAGTGTCTCATTAGCAGTGTCCCCTTAGCAGTGTCTCCTTAGCAGTGACTCCTTAGCAGTGTCTCCTTAGCAGTGTCTCCTTAGCAGTGTCCCCTTAGCAGTGTCCCCTTAGCAGTGTCTCATTAGCAGTGTCTCCTTAGCAGTGTCCCCTTAGCAGTGTCCCCTTAGCAGTGTCCCCCTTAGCAGTGTCTCCTTAGCAGTGTCTCCTTAGCAGTGTCCCCTTAGCAGTGTCTCATTATCAGTGTCTCCTTAGCAGTGTCTCCTTAGCAGTGTCCCCTTAGCAGTGTCTCCTTAGCAGTGTCTCCTTATTAGTGTCCCCTTAGCAGTGTCCCCTTAGCAGTGTCCCCCTTAGGAGTGTCTCCTTAGCAGTGTCCCCTTAGCAGTGTCTCATTATCAGTGTCCCCTTAGCAGTGTCTCCTTAGCAGTGTCCCCTTAGCAGTGTCTCCTTAGCAGTGTCCCCTTAGCAGTGTCCCCTTAGCAGTGTCCCCCTTAGTAGTGTCCCCTTAGCAGTGTCTCCTTAGCAGTGTCCCCCTTAGTAGTGTCACCTTAGCAGTGTCTCCTTAGCAGTGTCCCCTTAGCAGTGTCTCCTTAGCAGTGTCCCCTTACCAGTGTCTCCTTAGCAGTGTCTCCTTAGCAGTGTCCCCTTAGCAGTGTCTCCTTAGCAGTGTCCCCTTAGCAGTGTCCCCCTTAGTAGTGTCCCCTTAGCAGTGTCTCCTTAGCAGTGTCCCCCTTAGTAGTGTCCCCCTAGCAGTGTCCCCTTAGCAGTGTCTCCTTAGCAGTGTCCCCTTAGCAGTGTCTCCTTAGCAGTGTCCCCTTAGCAGTGTCCCCTTAGCAGTGTCCCCCTTAGTAGTGTCCCCTTAGCAGTGTCTCCTTAGCAGTGTCCCCCTTAGTAGTGTCACCTTAGCAGTGTCTCCTTAGCAGTGTCCCCTTAGCAGTGTCTCCTTAGCAGTGTCCCCTTACCAGTGTCTCCTTAGCAGTGTCTCCTTAGCAGTGTCCCCTTAGCAGTGTCTCCTTAGCAGTGTCCCCTTAGCAGTGTCCCCCTTAGTAGTGTCCCCTTAGCAGTGTCTCCTTAGCAGTGTCCCCCTTAGTAGTGTCCCCCTAGCAGTGTCCCCTTAGCAGTGTCTCCTTAGCAGTGTCCCCCTTAGTAGTGTCCCCTTAGCAGTGTCTCCTTAGCAGTGTCCCCTTAGCAGTGTCCCCTTAGCAGTGTCTACCCACCAGTAGAGTGACCACTTTGACCGTAACTCCCAGCATGCCGTTCTCTATCCGGCTCTCCTTCAGGCTGCCGTTCAGACCGTGGACCGAGTCCCACGTGGCGAGCTGAGGAAGAAATAGACAGGAAGTAGAACCGTGAGGAGGAGGTATGAATACATGTGTGTCTTTAACTGACAATCAATTATTTGTTAGTTTTACTTATGAAACTAGAATTTTTGGTCAAAAAAAGTGTATATTTTTGTCAACAAAAAAATGTATTGATTCTCAGTTCATATATTTTCACTTACAAAATCGATACAATGTGTTGCGTAATAAAGACACAAATATACCTTCATATTTTGAGAGCAACAATCTGTTTTAGAGCAATGTTTTCTTTGTCGTTAGCATTCAATCGTTTGCATTTATTAGTGTTTCTGTTCTGGTTGTTTTTTGGTTTGTATTTTATGACACACACACACACAGACACACACAGATGGACACACACACACTCACACACACACACACACACACACAAACACACACACTCACACGCTCACACACACTCACACACACAAACACACACACACACACACACACACACACACACACACACACACACACACAGACAGACTCGCTCCCTGCATCCCATAAATAAACTAATCTCTTTATGCATCGATGTGAAAAGAAGAGGAGGAGGAATAAGAAACAGTCAATAGAATAAAACATGGGTCACTTTCCCATAAAGAGCAACAACAGACGTTCATAAAGTATCACCATACGCTGACGATGAAGCAATATATACGACTAATAGAGCTCCACTATAAAGAGACCATAAAGAAATAGATTAAAAATACATACACAAATAAAAGATGAATTAAGGTAAATATATAATTGATTAAGTGGTTATTCACACATGTTGTATAGTTTGCTAAATTGTGTTTTAGGGCCATTGTACGTTAAAAAAATATATAATAAAAGTTAGAGTAATATTTAAAAAAAACAGCAGATACAAATTAAAAGTTGGTACCAATAAAAAAAATTAAAAAAATTAAATAAAGACATGTTTTTTAAATATATGTAGGAGAAAATAAATCTACAAATCTACAAGAAAAAAAAAGCCAAAAAGTGCAAACAATTTGAATTATATTCGTTTTTACCGATAACTCATTAATAAACGGATGAAGAGGATTTGTTTACCCTACTTAATATACCATAGTAACATACTATAATATACCATAATACATGGAACCTCAGTTATTTTCTTTGGGTCTCGTTCAGGTTGAGTCATCAGTACAAAAACAATCTGCGCCCCTGAGGATCATGGGTAATGTAGTATTTAGAGAAGTAAGATCTTGGTTCCGGTTCTTTGAAAACCAAATTTAAAGTATCCTGTTGTTTTCCTTCAGATCAAACTTCTGGGCGATAATCACGAGTTTGGTTGACAGGAAGTCGGCCTCTACTTTCAGAGGTAGAACACAACGTGGGCCACCAGGTCTGGAACCAATGACCAAAGTCAGGTGGGTCTGGGTTCGTCCTCTGGGGAACATGAACATCTGAACCCGACTGCGTGGCGCGCGTGTGTCCCTTTAAAGCCACGAAGCCGGTGTGGGCTCCACCCACTTGAGGAGATAGGACTCGCTCAAAGACCCCGAAGATCTGTGCAGCACGCCTCCACCCAAAGGCCTCCAGACACCGACACGGGTTGAAGATGAGAGGGAAAAGAAGGAGGCGAGGATGGAGACGGAGATGAGAGAAAGGAGGCGGAGAAGGACAGAAGAAGGGAAGGAAAGATGGAGCGCTTGTTTCATAATCAGGGAGCTATTCTCAGCCCCGCTGTCCTCTGGGAGGTCTCAACCCCTCGTTGTTCTGCCTGTGTGAGACCGATGAGGTCTTCATTAACACTGCTGCCCTTGTCACGGTCTTTCTCCTGGCTCGTTGAACTGTTGAACCAGACGACCAGGAGAGGAGGAAGAAGAGAGGAGGAGAGGAGGAGGAAGAGAGGAGGAGGAGGAGGAGAGAAGAGGAGGAGGAGGAGGAGGAGGAGGAAGAGAGGAAGAGAGGAGATGAGGAGAGAAGAGGAGGAGGAGGGGGAGGAGGAGGAGGAAGGGAGGAAGAGAGGAGGAGGAGGAGAGGAAGAGAGGAGGAGGAGGAGAGAAGAGGAGGAGGAGGAGGAGGAGGAAGAGAGGAAGAGAGGAGGAGGAGAGAAGAGGAGGAGGAGGAGGAGAGGAGGAGAGAAGAGGAGGAGGAGGAGGAGGAGGAGGAGGAGAGGAGGAGGAGCTGTTCTCAGGGTCAATCGACGCGTTAATGTTGAGGAATAAAACACGCTCATGTTGTTCCAGTCCGACTTCCTTAATGTCACTTTGTTATATATATATATATATGTCAGCTGGGATAGGCTCCAGCGCCCCCGCGACCCTAATGAGGATAAGCGGTATTGAAAATGGATGGATGGATATATATATTTGTATAAAGCACAATAGAAACGTTCATGTATTTTTAAAGGAGGGTCGTGCAGCTCAGCTTCATGAAATCACTGAACTCTATAAAAAGGTGCCGGTGACGTCACCGCGGTAACGAGAGGAGGAGCTTGTTTCGGTCGCTATAATAATCACAATCAACGTGACGTCCTGTTGTCAGAAGAGTTTGCATCAAAAGTGCACTTCAACAACTATGAACTCACAGAAGTAATAAAGACACGCTTCCCCGAGGACACCGAGCTTCACATCACCGGGAACTGACAATTATTAGATTATTAATAGCAGAAAGAGGACTTTCCAAAAGGCCAGACGGTCCCAGCTGAGCTGCCGGTCGCTCTGAGCCGCTAACGAGAGCTCGATATGAGATATGCTGCGAGGACTCGCCGAGGGACGCTCCGGTGTTTCATTACAGGATCGAACACGTGGCGCCGCCCGCACTGCGCGTTCAAGTCCTCGTTCAGACACGATCATGCGGGTAAGAGACGCGCTGGTGTTTTGCAAAATTGGTGCGTCTCTACCACCCGGTTACCGGCACAGGAAGTGAAACCACCCGACCTGCTGGAGAAAGAGCTGCGCAGGTTCGGAAAGTGCGCTAGCGGGTTCAAAGCTGTTAGTCTGGGCTGTAAAGACCCCAAGCTGAGACACGTCCTGTCCCTCAGACGCCAGGTCTTTATGTTTTTAGAGTCACCCCCACAGTCACTAGAGGTGTCCTTCAAGGTGAGGCACGGGGAAGGGTTATACCTGGTGTACGCGAGCTCGGGGCAGATGAAGTGTTTCGACTGTGGACAGGCGGGACATAAGCGCTTTGCGTGCCCGCAAAAGCAGCAGAAGAGCGCGGAGAAGCTCGCTGTGGACGCGGCGCTCCTCGTGGCCGGCCCCGGGGGCGTTGCAGACGCTGTTTTCCCCGTTGGTGGGGGCGCGGCGCTCCTCGTGGCTGGTTCTGTGGTCATGGCTGGTCCCGTGGACACAGCTGGTCCTGTGGTCATGGCTGGTCCCGTGGACGCAGCTGGTCCTGTGGTCATGGCTGGTCTCGTGGACGCAGCTGGTCCTGTGGTCATGGTTGGTCCCGTGGACACAGCTGGTCCTGTGGTCATGGCTGGTCCCGTGGACGCAGCTGGTCCTGTGGTCATGGCTGGTCCCGTGGACACAGCTGGTCCTGTGGTCATGGCTGGTCCCGTGGACACAGCTGGTCCTGTGGTCATGGCTGGTCCCGTGGACGCAGCTGGTCCTGTGGGTGCAGCTGGTCCCGTGGACGCAGCTGGTCCTGTGGGTGCAGCTGGTCCTGTGGATGCAGCTGGTCCTGTGGTTATGGTTGGTCCCGTGGACGCAGCTGGTCCTGTGGTCATGGCTGGTCCCGTGGACGCAGCTGGTCCTGTGGTCATGGTTGGTCCCGTGGACACAGCTGGTCCTGTGGTCATGGCTGGTCCCGTGGACGCAGCTGGTCCTGTGGGTGCAGCTGGTCCCGTGGACGCAGCTGGTCCTGTGGGTGCAGCTGGTCCCGTGGACGCAGCTGGTCCTGTGGGTGCAGCTGGTCCTGTGGATGCAGCTGGTCCTGTGGGTGCAGCTGGTCCCGTGGACGCAGCTGGTCCTGTGGTCATGGCTGGTCTCATGGGTGGGGATGTGGGGGGTGCGGTTAGCTGCGCCGGTTCTGAAGTTAACAGGGTCAATAAGGAGGATCAGGGCCAGTCTTACAGTCAGGAGGTTTCTGTGGTTCAGAACCTCATTGCGTGTGGTCCTGATGCAGCACCACAGTCAGGCTGTGATGAGGCAGCAGCAGTTTGTAGGTGGAGATGACAACAGAGCCGCAGAGGATGAGCAGGGTGCAGGGGAGGTGTCCAACAGCCAGCTGTCTACTGGAGCAGAGGACATGGATTATGAGAGTGGGTCAGAGGCTTCATCCTATGTGGGAACAGGCCTTAAAAGGTGCTGACCGGTACTCGTTAGATTGGCTGCTTACTTCTGGTCTTGTCCTGTCTCTTTCTCTCCTCTGACCTTGCAATGCAGCACTTACATCTAGGGTCTTTAAACATCAATGGTGGGAGGGATAGGCTCAAAAGAGCATCACTAATGGAAGTTATTAACCAGAAAAAGTTGGACATCCTCTTGTTGCAGGAGACCCATACCATTCCTTTGGATGAGGTCGACTGGGGGTTATGGTGGGAGGGCTCATGCACCCTGAGCCACTGCACCAACCTTAGTGCTGGAGTAGCCGTGCTAATTAGGAAAGCAGTGAATGCGGAAGTCCTGACAGTCAGGGAGGTGGTAAAGGGCCGTCTGCTGGTGGTGAGGGCAGATATAGAGGGCTCAGTTTATTGTTTTGTTAACATTTATGCGCCCAATAGGGGGCCAGATAGAGCACGTTTTTTTACTTTGCTGCTAAATGAGCTGCAGAGCTGCCAGCAGGAGCGGCTGATCATTGGGGGGGATTTTAACTGCACGCTGGACTTCACCGTAGATAGAAACAGTGAGGAACCACACCCACAGTCAGCGCACACGCTTCATAACGTCATCACTCAACTACACATGTTGGACACCTGGCGAGTGAAACATCCGCAAGCTAGGCAGTACACTTGGGTGAGGGTGAGCAATGACAGGGTAAGTGCAGCCAGGCTGGACAGGATTTATATCTCGGACTGCCTCAGCTCCAGTATAAAAAATAGCACCATCAGTCCGGTTGGGTTCACCGATCACCACCTCGTCAGTTTAGTTTTGATAACCTCCCCAGGTGTAAGGGTTAACTCCTACTGGCATTTTAATAACACACTTATGCACGACAGCATTTTTTGTCAGGGCTTTGAGGTTCTTTGGCAGCAGTGGCAAGCTGGAAAAGCTTGTTTCAGCTCTCTGAAGCAATGGTGGGAGGTCGGTAAGGCACAGATACGTGTGTTCTGCCAACAGTACACCGCAAACGCCACCGCAGTTATAAAGTCTGCAGTTAAAGACCTCGAAGCTGACATAAAGGACATTGAGGAAAGTTTGCAGAGAGTGCCAGATCCCAGAGTGGGCCAGCTACTGAGGGACAAGAGGATAGAGTTGAGCTCTTTCCTACAGGAGAGAGCAAAGGGAGCTCTGGTTAGGGCTCGGTTTCTCCAGGTGAAAGACATGGATGGCCCAACCTCGTTCTTTTTCAAGTTGGAGAGAAAACAAATGACCTGTCTGAAGCTCCCGGGAGGCAGGGTAACCACGGACCAAAAGGAGATGAGGATCCATGCCATGGATTTTTACACCACGCTGTTTGGGGAAGAACAATGCTGCCAAGAGAGCCGTAAGGAGCTCCTGGAGGGGCTTCCACGTCTCAGACCAGAGGAGAGGGCTGCGCTGGACGGGGAACTGACGCTGGAGGAGCTGACGCTGGAGGAGCTGACGGTTGCGGTGGGCCAGATGACCTCGGGAAGAACTCCGTGAATCGACGGCCTCTCCACGGACTTTGTGAAGCGTTTCTGGAATATCATCGGTCCTGACTTCCATGGTGTCCTGATGGAATGCTTTAGGACAGGATCGCTTCCTGTTTCCTGCAAACGAGCAGTCCTCTCCTTGCTGCCTAAGAAGGGCGATTTGGCTCTCCTCAAGAACTGGAGACCAGTGGCCCTGCTTTGCATGGACTACAAGGTGCTCTCCAGAGCCTTGTCCAACAGACTCAGAGATTACTTGGGATCAATTGTTAATAGTGACCAGACATACTGTATCCTGGGTCGAACAATCATGGACAATGTATTTCTTATTCGTGATGTACTGGATGTGTGTAGATTTCACGATGTAGATGTTGGTATTGTCTCCCTGGATCAGGAAAAGGCCTTTGACAGGGTGGACCACTCCTATTTGTTTTCTTCACTTAGGGCTTTTGGGTTTGGTGAAGGTTTTCTATCTTGGGTGGGTTTGTTGTACAGCGGTGCAGAATGCATGGTGAAAATGGGAGCTGGGCTGGGCCGACCGATCCCTGTACGACGAGGGATAAGGCAGGGTTGTCCTATTTCAGGGCAGCTTTACAGCCTTGCTTTTGAACCCTTGTTATGCAGGTTGAGGAGTCGGCTCAGTGGTCTGTCACTGCCAGGGTCCTCCAGTCTTTGTCGTCCTCTCACTGTGTCAGCATATGCTGATGATGCAAACATGTTCATTAGGCATCAGGGTGATGTTGGTTTGCTGCAGGATATCTTGTCACTCTATGAGAATGCCTCCTCTGCACGGGTGAATTGGGAGAAATCGGAGGCCTTATTGGTGGGACGGTGGACGAAGCAGGTGGTGCCTCACCTGCCCGGAGGTCTTCAGTGGGGAAAAGAGGGATTGAAGGTGCTGGGTGTGTTCTTGGGTTCTGAGGACTATCAGAAAAATAACTGGGAGGGAGTTGAGGGGAAGGTGTGTGTCCGTCTCTCTAAGTGGAGATGGTTACTGCCCCAGCTGTCCTTTAGGGGGAGAGTCCTGGTTGCTAACAACTTGGTTGCCTCGACTCTGTGGCACAGACTCATCGCGCTGACACCACCAGGAGGCCTCATAGCAGCGGTACAGAGGTCTGTTGTGGACTTCTTCTGGTCGGCACTGGATTCGTGCAGCAGCTCTCTATCTGCCTGTGGCAGAGGGGGGGCAGGGCCTCATTGATATCCAGTCCAGGGTCCTCTCTTTCAGACTGCGGACTGCACAGAAGCTGCTTTATGACTGCGGCCCCAGCTGGATGGACGCTGCTCGACTGCTGCTGAGGAGGGCTGGGCGGTTGGGATACGACAAACAGCTCTTTCTCCTACAACCTGAGGAAGTGGACTTGGCTGGACTGACGTCGTTCTACAGCTCTGTCCTGCAGGCCTGGCAAGTGTTTAACTTCTCATGTAAACCCAAAAAGGCTCCAGGCGTGTGGCTGCTGGAGGAACCTCTGTTTTTCAACAGGTTCATTAGGACTCAAACGCTGCAGTCTGCCAGCCTACGGACGCGGCTAAGAGAAGTCGGCTGCACCAAACTGGGACATTTGGTGAGGATGTCATCAACGTCATCAGCCGTGGTCGCCTTCAGGCAGAGCATCAACATCGCGTCTGTCAGGTTGACTGACAGGATAGTGAAGGAGGTCTGAGCTGAGAGCAGTTGTAGGACGCCATGCTCTGTCTGGCCGGTGGGATGAAGAAAGTGAGTACACCCCCACCTACTCTGCTCATTGCCCCGGTGGTGGGGGACTGGCAGGAGGGAGGAAATCAGCTGCTGACTTTCACAACCCCTCACCTGGACAGTTTTCAGGCAGTGGGGAAAAAGGCAATTTACGAAATCTGCGTAAAAGTTGTGAACCTGCGCTCTCTGGCAGGGTTGAAGGAGTCGAGTTGGACCGAGTCCTTTGGCCCAGGTTTTTCCCCGAGGGGCAGCTGGAGGTGCTTGTACAAAATGCCCGTTGAGAAGCGGACAGCAGACCTCCAATGGAGGGTTGTACACAGGTCAGTAGCCACAAATAGATACCGGGCACACCTGGACCCTCTCATTGGGGAGGAATGCTGTTTCTGACCCTGGAGCACTTGTTTGCTCGGTGTCCTCGGCTCTCAGCACTGTTTGAACTTTTGAAAGTGTGGTTTCAGGGGCTTGGAGAGAGTTTTTCTTTGTATTTATTCATTTTCGGACCAAAATATTCCGCAAAAAAGAAGGCTGTCCACACGCTGGTGAACTTTTTGTCCGGTTCTGCCAAGCTAGCCATCTGGCTGACGCGTAAGAATCGGGCCGGGGGTTCTGGTTGTGAGGACCCGGTGCAAGTCACGAAGGGACTGTTGAAAGCTCGACTTGCTCGGCTGGAACACGCTTATTACACGGCAATGGACAACATACAGACTTTCAGGGGTAGATGGACTACGGGAGCATTTTATGCTCAGTGGGTGATGGGGGAGAGCTGGTGCTGAACTATTGATTGTCCTTGTTCTGTGGTTTTTTTGTTTGTTTGTTTGTTTGTTTGATTATTAGTTGTTTGTTTGTCTTTCAAGTGATGTTTTAGAGTGGTTTCTGTTTTCACTGCAATAGTGGAATAAAGGATTTTTTAAAACCTCTCCTCTCCTCTCCTCTCCTCTCCTCTCCTCTCCTCTCCTCTCCTCTCCTCATGCATCATTCCTGTCCTCCATGCTCCTTCCCCCATGTTCCTTAAATCCCCCCCCCCCCCCCCTCATCAGTTCTGCAGCTCTCTCTCCGGCAGAACCAAATGTCACCGTTTCTCTCCTCGACTCCCTGCTGCTCTTTTCTTTATTATCCACTCCTTCACCAAAAAGCAAAAAGAGAAGCGACTCCCTGAATGATTAATAAAGTCAATCGGCTTCGTTTGTCAAACAGAAAACTATTAGAAATGGTTTGTTGTTGTTGTTGTTGTTGTTGGACATGCTTGTTTTTGTTAACTCGTTTCACAATAAAACTGTTTCTAAGGATGTAAAGCAAGTGCTCCCAGTTTCGAAGGCCGAATAATTGAATGTGCTGCAGAAAATATTAATCCTCAATCTTCATAATTATTAATGATATGCAAGCAAACACACACACACACACACACACACACACACACACACACACACGCTCGGCTCTGTTTAACAATCTTCTTTTCAGCATGTTCTCTGATGCATTTCACTGTTATGAAACCTCTTTGATGTTTCTAATCTACACAAAGCTTTGCTCTCTGGGGCCTTTTCAAAGGAAAACACAGCAATATGAATAGCAATTAGTGTGTGTGTGTATGTGTGTGTGTGTGTGTGTGTGTCTGTATTTCTTTTGATTTCTACCTGTTCATCTAAGACGCTCCGTGGGCGTTCCATAACTAGCAGCGCTGCAGGGCTTCAAATTCAACCTTCACTGGATTACAAAATAAATCTGTTTCTCCACAATTTAAATTAAAAGGTGACGAGAGGAGAAAGAAGATAAAAACAACCACTTTTAAAGCTTTATTATTGTTCTAATTCTTATACGGCATCTCCACGTCACTCCTCAGTCCAGATGTGGTCCCTACCGGTTCTCTGCACCAAGAAAAGGAAACAACAACGTAATCCAGGTGACGGAACTCCAGGAGGCCAAAACACCAGGTGACCGAACTCCAGGAGACTGAACTCCAAGAGACCGAACTCCAAGAGACCGAACTCCAAGAGACCGAACTCCAAGAGACCGAACTCCAGGAGACTGAAAGAACTCCAAGATGCCGAACTCCAAGAGGCCGAACTCCAGGAGACTGAAAGAACTCCAAGAGGCCGAACTCCAAGAGACCGAACTCCAAGAGGCCGAACTCCAAGAGACCGAACTCCAAGAGGCCGAACTCCAGGAGACCGAACTCCAAGAGACCGAACTCCAAGAGACTGAACTCCAAGAGGCCGAACTCCAAGAGACCGAACTCCAAGAGACTGAACTCCAAGAGACCGAACTCCAAGAGGATGAACTCCAAGAGGATGAACTCCAAGAGACCGAACTCCAAGAGACCGAACTCCAGGAGACTGAAAGAACTCCAAGATGCCGAACTCCAAGAGGCCGAACTCCAGGAGACTGAAAGAACTCCAAGAGGCCGAACTCCAAGAGACCGAACTCCAAGAGGCCGAACTCCAAGAGGATGAACTCCAAGAGACTGAACTCCAAGAGACCGAACTCCAAGAGGATGAACTCCAAGAGGATGAACTCCAAGAGGATGAACTCCAAGAGACCGAACTCCAGGAGACCGAACTCCAAGAGACCGAACTCCAAGAGACTGAACTCCAAGAGGCCAAAACACCAGGTGACCGAACTCCAAGAGACGGAACTCCAAGAGACTGAACTCCAGGTGACGGAACTCCAAGAGACGGAACTCCAAGAGACTGAACTCCAAGAGACCGAACTCCAGGAGACCAAACTCCAAGAGACCGAACTCCAAGAGACTGAACTCCAAGAGGCCAAAACACCAGGTGACGGAACTCCAAGAGACGGAACTCCAAGAGACCGAACTCCAAGAGACCGAACTCCAGGAGACCGAACTCCAAGAGACCGAACTCCAGGAGACCGAACTCCAAGAGACCGAACTCCAAGAGACTGAACTCCAAGAGGCCAAAACACCAGGTGACCGAACTCCAAGAGACCGAACTCCAAGAGACCGAACTCCAAGAGACCGAACTCCAGGAGGCCAAAACACCAGGTGACCGAACTCCAGGAGACCGAACTCCAAGAGGATGAACTGCAGGAGACCGAACTCCAGTAGACCGAACTCCAAGAGACCGAACTCCAAGAGACCGAACTCCAAGAGACCGAACTCCAGGAGACAGAAAGAACTCCAGGAGACCAACTTGTCAGTGACATCAAGACCACGTCTAATGTTGTTCTTTAATGTTCTTTCATGTTGTTCTTTAATATTCTTTCATATTGTTCATTATTATTGGAGCAGGATCTAAAATGATGTTAGAGTTATGAAACATGGAACTCTGAGTAAAATCAGACTTTATCTCACTCTGACTTTCTTTCAGGCGTGAGAGGAGAGTTTGTGATGATCCAAGGAGATGTGGTCGGTCACACACACACGCACACGCACACGCACACGCACACACGCACACACACACACACAGTTTCCCACTGCACAGTGTCGGCTGTATCTGAACCTCCATTTCTCTGTGTCGTCCACGCCTCCTCTCTCTCCTCCGGGCAGTTTCTCTCAGAGACCCCCCCCCCCTCCCACCTCCAGATCACACCTGATGGAGATTGAAATGTCATTTCTCTTCGTCCGTGTTATTCTGTCTCACTGTGCTCGTCTCGTTGACTTCGGATGTCTCTTTGCAGCGATCTGTTGTTGGAGATCTTCTCCCGCGACGCGACGCCCTCGTGTTCCTCCGGCGCCGTCTGAACGTGTCAGAAGACGTTCCGCCTCTCGCCCACAATCCTCGGAGGAAGAGCGTTGAATCTCTTGTTTTAGATCAGGCGACTACTCGAGTCCTGATTCAGCTCCGGGTCTGAGGACCCCCCGGGGTCCCGCCTGGAGGCCCCAACGGGCCCCTCAGGCAAATGAGGGAAGTTTGGAAGTGTGATTGTGAACCAATGAGAAGAGCTGCTGTGTAGCTGATGTTGAAACCTGTCGTATGATTGTCAACATGTGAATCTGTGTTGTTACACTCACAACTCCATCTGCACCTTTAGCTGGAAGGTAAATAATACGAGATACACTTCATCCATTTGAGATGAGTCTATTAGAGATGAATCCATTAGAGATGAATCCATAAGAGATGAATCCATAAGAGATGAATCCATAAGAGATGATTTAATGAGAGTTGAATCCATTAGAGATGAAACCATGAGCGATGAATCCATTAGAGATGAATCCATTAGAGATGAATCCATTAGAGATGAATCCATAAGAGATGATTTAATGAGAGTTGAATCCATTAGAGATGAAACCATGAGAGATGAATCCATTAGAGATGAATCCATTAGAGATGAATCCATAAGAGATGATTTAATGAGAGTTGAATCCATTAGAGATGAAACCCTATAACACAATAACTCTTAATGTGAGTGATGAAGTGGTGAAGTTTCATGTGATATCTATGAGGTCATGTTTTGACCCTATGACACAATAACTCTTAATGTGAGTGATGAAGTGGTGAAGTTTCATGTGATATCTATGAGGTCATGTTTTGACCCTATAACACAATAACTCTTAATGTGAGTGATGAAGTGGTGAAGTTTCATGTGATATCTATGAGGTCATGTTTTGACCCTATGACACAATAACTCTTAATGTGAGTGATGAAGTGGTGAAGTTTTATGTGATATCTATGAGGTCATGTTTTGACCCTATAACACAATAACTCTTAATGTGAGTGATGAAGTGGTGAAGTTTCATGTGATATCTATGAGGTCATGTTTTGACCCTATAACACAATAACTCTTAATGTCAGTGATGAAGTGGTGAAGTTTCATGTGATATCTATGAGGTCATGTTGTGACCCTATAACACAATAACTCTTAATGTGAGTGATGAAGTGGTGAAGTTTCATGTGATATCTATGAGGTCATGTTCTGACCCTATAACACAATAACTCTTAATGTCAGTGATGAAGTGGTGAAGTTTCATGTGATATCTATGGGGTCATGTTTTGATGTCAGTAATGTGAGTGATGAAGTGGTGAAGTTTCATGTGATATCTATGGGGTCATGTTTTGATGTCAGTAATGTGAGTGATGAAGTGGTGAAACGCTGTGAACTCACCCGCTTGATGTCCTTGCCGAAGGTCTCGCTGAAGCTGGATCCGAGGATCTCAAACTGGACGTGAGAGTTGGTTCCGCCGTCCTTGAAGTCCATCGTCCCCGTCAGTCCTGTGATGTTCCCCTGAGGGACAGAAGAAGAGTCATGGACACGCCCACTTCCTCATGTGTGTTTGGGGTTAAACAGGAGAGCAGGTCATCGTCATGGTGACACGTTTTCTACGACGTGTTTTATGTTGTAGCCGCAAGTGAAAGAGGCCTCGGTAATGTTCACTTTAATGTTCACTTTATTGTTCACCTTATTGTTTACCTTATTGTTCACTTTATTGTTCACTTTAATGTTCACTTTATTGTTCACCTTATTGTTTACCTTATTGTTTACCTTAATGTTCACTTTATTGTTCACTTTAATGTTCACTTTATTGTTCACTTTATTGTTCACTTTATTGTTCACTTTAATGTTCACCTTATTGTTTACCTTAATGTTCACCTTATTGTTCACCTTATTGTTCACCTTATTGTTCACTTTATTGTTCACTTTATTGTTTACTTTAATGTTCACTTTATTGTTCACTTTAATGTTTACTTTAATGTTCACTTAAATGTTCACTTTATTGTTCACTTTATTGTTCACTCTAATGCTCACTTCATTGTTCACTTAAATGTTCACTTTATTGTTCACTTTATTGTTCACTTTAATGTTCACTTTAATGTTCACTTTAATGTTCACTTTATTGTTCACTTTATTGTTCACTTTATTGTTCACTTTAATGTTCAGTTTATTGAGGTCCTCCTTCTGATCTGAGGTCTAACGCTGGTGGAACATTTCAACGGGGAGCAGACGAAGGTCACGAGGGACGCGGTCCAACAGGAAGACTCGGCTTCTGAACAAAAGCTCCGAACAGAAGCGACCTTGAGGAACCCGAAGGTCTGAAACCAGCCCAGATCCTGTAGACCAGGCGGGCCGCGTCCATTACCTTCAGAATTAAGAACCAGGATGGGAGGTGGCTTATTCTGAGTGTGGGAGGCGGCTTATTCTGAGCTCCAGCTGGACTTTGAGTTTACATCATGACGGACGAGATGTTTCTCCTCATGTTTAATATTTATTGTGAAGATGTCGGCTCAGAGAATTGTTGTTGTTTACATTCTTGATGATGCAAATACAAAAAAAGAAATAAAATGTTCTGCGGTTTTAGTTTAGTTTGTTGTGTCAGATTTAAAATATGAAGCGATGATGCCGGAGATTTGTTGTCAGGTTATTGTTGTCGTTGACATATTTAAACACTCTGGGTGGGCGGGGCTTCATACAGACACGTTTAACCCCTTGTTTCTATTCCAGTGGAAGGAATCTGGTTCACGCCACTCGGTACCTTCTGGATGGTCTCCAGCATGGACCAGCCTCCGTTCCACGGCTTGGTGGACTTGCGGATGCAGTTGAGGCTCGCCATGCTGTGCCACTTCCTGTCCTCCAGCTTCCTGTAGAAGGCGTTGGCCATCATCAGCACGCTGTCGTACAGGTAGAGGTTGGACACCTGAGAGACGGGCAGATGGAGAGCAAGGTTCATAAGGTTCATATTTCATCCGTAGATCTGATCTCTGATCAGATCCTTAAAGGAGACACGACGGATGTTTAGCTCATAGAGACGTCACCAGTTGGTTACTTACATTAACGCATCATGTATTTGTGTTACAATATTGATATGCAAATGAGCGATTATCGGATAAAATATGTGCTAATTTTCATACATTTCCAGAACAGAAATGTGAATATTATTTATATATTAGAGTCAAAGGTTTTTACAGAGATGATTGATAATATCTCTTTGTATCTCTTTGATATCATAGATATCAACATGAAACTTCACAACCTCATTACTGACATTCAGAGACTTATAGATTTAATACTTCCCAAGATTTTCCTGCATTGCATTGTGGGAGGCACATTACCACCACTCTAACCATCAAGTGGTTTTACTATCAACTGCCAACGTGTGACACAGCTGGCTGCATCATCTCCTGGCATACACACACACCCACACACACACACAAACACTCTCACTCACTCACACACACACACAGACACACACACACACACACACGATGGACGGTGAGGAGATGACAGTCAGCGAGTAGCCAGCCTGTCCACATGTGATCATGTCATCTTTCACCCTGGGCTGCAGAGGTTGAAGGAGACACACTGTGACAAATCACACACACACACACACACACACACACGCACACACACACACACACACACATCAAAGCAGGGAGCAGAGACCAAATGCAGGGTGACAAATGAGCATCACTGTGTCCAGATGAGTCCAGCTGACTGGCATGAAGTCCATGCAGAACACTGCTGGAGGCAACACACACACACACACACACACACACACACACACACACACACACACATCATTCATTCCTTCCCCCTCCTTTTTATGTGGGGAATCTGAAGCGAGAACAAACGGAGACGAGAAAAGAAAAGAAACAGAAGAATCTGCAGGACAATAAACGTCAAAACGAGACGGAGAATTAGTCGACTAATCAAACTAATTGTTCTGTTTGTCTGTAAATGTGTGTGTAACCAAGTAAACCAGTAACCAAGTAAACCATCAACCAAGTAAACCAGTAACCAAGTAAACCAGTAACCAAGTAAACCAGTAACCAAGTAAACCAGTAACCAAGTAAACCAGTAAACCAGTAACCAAGTAAACCAGTAAACCAGTAACCAAGTAAACCAGTAACCAAGTAAACCAGTATCCAAATAAACCAGTAACCAAGTAAACCAGTAACCAAGTAAACCAGTAACCAAGTAAACCAGTTACCAAGTAAACCAGTAACCAAGTAAACCAGTAAACCAGTAACCAAGTAAACCAGTAACCAAGTAAACCAGTAACCAAGTAAACCAGTAAACCAGTAACCAAGTAAACCAGTAACCAAGTAAACCAGTAACCAAGTAAACCAGCAACCAAGTAAAACAGTAACCAAGTAAACCAGTAAACCAGTAACCAAGTAAACCAGTAACCAAGTAAACCAGTAACCAAGTAAACCAGCAACCAAGTAAACCAGCAACCAAGTAAACCAGTAACCAAGTAAACCAGTAAGCAAGTAAACCAGTAAACCAGCAACCAATTAAACCAGTAAACCAGTAACCAAGTAAACCAGTAAGCAAGTAAACCAGTAACCAAGTAAACCAGTAACCAAGTAAACCAGTAAACCAGTAACCAAGTAAACCAGCAACCAATTAAACCAGTAAACCAGTAACCAAGTAAACCAGTAAGCAAGTAAACCAGTAACCAAGTAAACCAGTATGCAAGTAAACCAGTAACCAAGTAAACCAGTAAGCAAGTAAACCAGTAACCAAGTAAACCAGTATGCAAGTAAACCAGTAACCAAGTAAACCAGTATGCAAGTAAACCAGTAACCAAGTAAACCAGTAAACCAGTAAACCAGTAAACCAAGTAAACCATCAACCAAGTAAACCAGTAAACCAGTAACCAAGTAAACCAGTAACAAAGTAAACCAGCAACCAAGTAAACCAGTAAGCAAGTAAACCAGTAACCAAGTAAACCAGTATGCAAGTAAACCAGTAACCAAGTAAACCAGTATGCAAGTAAACCAGTAACCAAGTAAACCAGTAAACCAAGTAAACCATCAACCAAGTAAACCAGTAAACCAGTAACCAAGTAAACCAGTAACCAAGTAAACCAGTAAACCAACTAAACCATCAACCAAGTAAACCAGTAAACCAGTAACCAAGTAAACCAGTAACAAAGTAAACCAGCAACCAAGTAAACCAGCAACCAAGTAAACCAGTAACCAAGTAAACCAGTAACCAAATAAACCAGTAACCAAGTAAACCAGTAACCAAGTAAACCAGTAACCAAGTAAACCAGTTACCAAGTAAACCAGTAACCAAGTAAACCAGTAAACCAGTAACCAAGTAAACCAGTAACGTAGTAAAACAGTAACCAAGTAAACCAGTAACCAAGTAAACCAGTAACCAAGTAAACCAGCAACCAAGTAAAACAGTAACCAAGTAAACCAGTAAACCAGTAACCAAGTAAACCAGTAACCAAGTAAACCAGTAACCAAGTAAACCAGCAACCAAGTAAACCAGTAACCAAGTAAACCAGTAAGCAAGTAAACCAGTAACCAAGTAAACCAGCAACCAATTAAACCAGTAAACCAGTAACCAAGTAAACCAGTAAGCAAGTAAACCAGTAACCAAGTAAACCAGTAACCAAGTAAACCAGTAAACCAGTAACCAAGTAAACCAGCAACCAATTAAACCAGTAAACCAGTAACCAAGTAAACCAGTAAGCAAGTAAACCAGTAACCAAGTAAACCAGTATGCAAGTAAACCAGTAACCAAGTAAACCAGTATGCAAGTAAACCAGTAACCAAGTAAACCAGTAAACCAAGTAAACCATCAACCAAGTAAACCAGTAAACCAGTAACCAAGTAAACCAGTAACAAAGTAAACCAGCAACCAAGTAAACCAGCAACCAAGTAAACCAGTAACCAAGTAAACCAGTAAACCAGTAACCAAGTAAACCAGCAACCAATTAAACCAGTAAACCAGTAACCAAGTAAACCAGTAACCAAGTAAACCAGTAACCAAGTAAACCAGAAACCAAGTAAACCAAGTAAACCATCAACCAAGTAAACCATCAACCAAGTAAACCAGTAAACCAGTAACCAAGTAAACCAGTAACAAAGTAAACCAGCATCCAAGTAAACCAGCAACCAAGTAAACCAGTAACCAAGTAAACCAGCAACCAAGTAAACCAGTCTGCAAGTAAACCAGCAACCAAGTAAAACAGTAACCAATTAAACCAGTAACCAAGTAAACTAGCAACCAATTAAACAAGTAACCAAGTAAACCAGTAACCAAGTAAACCAGTAACCAAGTAAACCAGTAACCAAGTAAACCAGCAACCAATTAAACCAGTAAACCAGTAACCAAGTAAACCAGTAAGCAAGTAAACCAGTAACCAAGTAAACCAGCAACCAAGTAAACCAGTAACCAAGTAAACCAGCAACCAATTAAACCAGTAAACCAGTAACCAAGTAAACCAGTAACCAAGTAGACCAGTAAACCAGTAACCAAGTAAACCAGCAACCAAGTAAACCAGCAACCAAGTAAACCAGCAACCAAGTAAACCAGTAAACCAGTAACCAAGTAAACCAGTAAACAAGTAAACCAGTAACCAAGTAAACCAGTAAGCTCGGAGTCAATGAGCCAGAGGGGGCGGGGCTTACCTCCAGGTTCTGCAGGTACCCTTCCTGCGGGTCGCACAGCAGAGACGAGATCCGGTGGTTCTGTCTCATGCAGCGCGAGCTGCTGTCCCTCCATGTGGGGAAGATCTGCCGGATCACAGTCATTCGCCCCAGTGCACTATGGGTAAGCTCCAGGATCTCAGAGTCGCTGATTTCCTGCAGGGGAAGAGAATGTAGCTTTAACACATGAAGCATAGACTTCTATACAACCAGAGGACTCACCCCCTGGTGGTCAGGAGAGAGAATGTAGCTTTAACACATGAAGCATAGACTTCTATACAACCAGAGGAGTCGCCCTCTGTTGGTCAGTAGAGAGAATGCAGCTTTAACACATGAAGCATTGACTTCTATACAACCAGAGGAGTCGCCGCCTGGTGGTCAGGAGAGAGAATGCAGCTTTAACACATGAAGCATAGACTTCTATACAACCAGAGGAGTCGCCCCCTGGTGGTCAGTAGAGAGAATGTAGCTTAAACACATGAAGCATAGACTTCTATACAACCAGAGGAGTCGCCCCCTGGTGGTCAGTAGAGAGAATGCAGCTTTAACACATGAAGCATAGACTTCTATACAACCAGAGGAGTAAAGGACTAAACCCTGGTGGTCAGGAGAGAGAATGCAGCTTTAACACATGAAGCATTGACTTCTATACAACCAGAGGAGTCGCCCCCTGGTGGTCAGGAGAGAGAATGCAGCTTTAACACATGAAGCATAGACTTCTATACAACCAGAGGAGTCGCCCCCTGGTGGTCAGGAGAGAGAATGCAGCTTCAACACATGAAGCATAGACTTCTATACAACCAGAGGAGTCGCCCCCTGGTGGTCAGGAGAGAGAATGCAGCATCAACACATGAAGCATATACTTCTATACAACCAGAGGAGTCGCTAACGTCGCTTAATTTGTAATTTATTTCATACACTTAGATAAGAGAAATATCTCATTTTGAACACTGTTTACTTTAATTTCCTGAGAGGCAGAAGCTATTGTTTGTTAACGTGTTTTTATTAGTGTTTACTTACCAACACAACACCTGATAAACTGAAGCTAAGTTCACTTCCTCCAGCAAACAAACAAACAAACAAACAAACAAAACTTTATGTTTCATTAACGCTCAGAAAGCAAATGATTTCCTGGGGTGTAATTATAGATACGCTCTAAAGCATGAACACAATCTATGAACAATATTAGCGTTGTTGTGCTTCGCTTATTAATTCCAAACCTAATTACTGTCCAACGACTCCGTTGTTTTTCTGCAGCATGAAGAAAAACAATTTGGTTTTCACCAGGGGGCGAGTCCTCTGGTTGTATATGCCTCAACGCCTCAACGCCTCAACGCCTCAACGCCTCAACGCCTCAACGCCTCAACGCCTCAACGCCTCAACGCCTCAACGCCTCAACGCCTCAACGCTTCAAGGCTTCAACACTTCAACGCTTCAACACTTCAACAATTCAACGCCTCAACGCCTCAACGCCTCAACGCCTCAACGCCTCAACGCCTCAACGCCTCAACGCCTCAACGCTTCAAGGCTTCAACACTTCAACGCTTCAACGCCTCAACGCCTGAACGCTTCAACGCCTCAACGCCTCAACACTTCAAAAACTCAACGCCTCAACGCCTCAACGCCTCAACGCCTCAACGCCTCAACACTTCAACGCTTCAACGCCTCAACGCCTCAACGCCTCAACGCCTCAACGCTTCAACACTTCAACGCCTCAACGCCTCAACGCCTCAACGCCTCAACGCTTCAACACTTCAACGCTTCAACGCCTCAACGCCTCAACGCCTCAACGCCTCAACGCTTCAACGCCTCAACGCCTCAACGCCTCAACGCCTCAACACTTCAACGCTTCAACGCCTCAACGCCTCAACGCCTCAACGCCTCAACGCTTCAACACTTCAACGCTTCAACGCTTCAACGCCTCAACGCCTCAACGCCTCAACGCCTCAACGCCTCAACGCTTCAACACTTCAACGCTTCAACGCTTCAACGCTTCAACGCTTCAACGCTTCAACGCTTCAAGGCTTCAACACTTCAACGCTTCAACACTTCAACGCTTCAACGCTTCAACACTTCAACAATTCAACGCCTCAACGCCTCAACGCCTCAACGCCTCAACGCCTCAACGCCTCAACGCCTCAACGCCTCAACGCCTCAACGCTTCAAGGCTTCAACACTTCAACGCTTCAACACTTCAACAATTCAACGCCTCAACGCCTCAACGCCTCAACGCCTCAACGCTTCAAGGCTTCAACACTTCAACGCTTCAACGCCTCAACACTTCAACGCTTCAACGCTTCAACGCCTCAACGCTTCAAGGCTTCAACACTTCAACGCTTCAACGCCTCAATGCCTCAACGCTTCAACGCCTCAACGCTTCAAGGCTTCAACACTTCAACGCTTCAACGCCTCAACGCCTGAACGCTTCAACGCCTCAACGCCTCAACACTTCAAAAACTCAACGCCTCAACGCTTCAAGGCTTCAACACTTCAACGCTTCAACGCCTCAACGCCTGAACGCTTCAACGCCTCAACACTTCAAAAACTCAACGCCTCAACGCTTCAACACTTCAACGCCTCAACGCCTCAACGCCTCAACGCCTCAACGCCTCAACGCCTCAACGCCTCAACACTTCAACGCTTCAACGCCTCAACGCCTCAACGCCTCAACGCCTCAACGCTTCAACGCCTCAACGCCTCAACGCCTCAACGCCTCAACGCTTCAACACTTCAACGCTTCAACGCCTCAACGCCTCAACGCCTCAACGCCTCAACGCCTCAACGCTTCAACGCCTCAACGCCTCAACGCCTCAACGCCTCAACACTTCAACGCTTCAACGCCTCAACGCCTCAACGCCTCAACGCTTCAACGCTTCAACGCTTCAACGCTTCAACGCCTCAACGCCTCAACGCCTCAACGCCTCAACGCCTCAACGCTTCAACACTTCAACGCTTCAACGCTTCAACGCTTCAACGCTTCAACGCTTCAACACTTCAACGCTTCAACGCCTCAACGCCTCAACACTTCAAAAACTCAACGCTTCAAAGCTTCAAAGCTTCAACGCTTCAACACGTCAACGCGTCAACGCTTCAACGCTTCAACGCTTCAACGCTTCAACGCTTCAACGCTTCAACGCTTCAACGCTTCAACGCTTCAACGCCTCAACGCCTCAACGCTTCAACGCTTCAACGCTTCAACGCCTCAACGCCTCAACGCCTCAACGCCTCAACGCTTCAACGCTCCAACGCTTCAACGCTTCAACGCTTCAACACTTCAACGCTTCAACGCCTCAACGCCTCAACACTTCAAAAACTCAACGCTTCAACGCTTCAAAGCTTCAAAGCTTCAACGCTTCAACACGTCAACGCGTCAACGCTTCAACGCTTCAACGCTTCAACGATTCAACGCTTCAACGCTTCAACGCTTCAACGCTTCAACGCCTCAACGCCTCAACGCCTCAACGCATCAACGCCTCAACGCTTCAATGCTCCAACGCTTCAACGCTTCAACGCTTCAACGCTTCAACGCTTCAACACTTCAACGCCTCAACGCCTCAACGCCTCAACGCTTCAACGCCTCAACACTTCAACGCTTCAACGCCTCAACGCTTCAACACTTCAAAAACTCAACGCTTCAACACTTCAACGCTTCAATGCTCCAACGCTTCAACGCTTCAACGCTTCAACGCTTCAACGCCTCAACGCCTCAACGCTTCAACGCTTCAACGCTTCAACGCTTCAACGCCTCAACGCCTCAACGCTTCAACGCTTCAACGCTTCAACGCCTCAACGCCTCAACGCCTCAACGCTTCAACGCTTCAACGCCTCAACACTTCAAAAACTCAACGCTTCAACACTTCAACGCTTCAACGCTTCAACGCTTCAACGCTTCAACGCTTCAACGCTTCAACGCTTCAACGCCTCAACGCCTCAACGCCTCAACGCCTCAACGCTTCAACGCTTCAACGCTTCAACGCCTCAACGCCTCAACGCCTCAACGCTTCAACGCTTCAACGCTTCAACGCCTCAACGCCTCAACGCCTCAACGCTTCAACGCCTCAACACTTCAAAAACTCAACGCTTCAACACTTCAACGCCTCAACGCCTCAACGCTTCAACGCTTCAACGCTTCAACGCTTCAACGCTTCAACGCCTCAACGCCTCAACGCTTCAACGCTTCAACGCTTCAACGCCTCAACGCCTCAACGCCTCAACGCCTCAACGCCTCAACGCCTCAACGCCTCAACGACTCAACGCTTCAACGCCTCAACGCTTCAACGCCTCAACGCCTCAACGCCTCAACGCCTCAACGCCTCAACGCTTCAACGCCTCAACACTTCAAAAACTCAACGCTTCAACACTTCAACGCTTCAACGCTTCAACGCTTCAACGCTTCAACGCTTCAACGCTTCAACGCTTCAACGCTTCAACGCCTCAACACTTCAAAAACTCAACGCTTCAACACTTCAAAGCTTCAACGCTTCAACACTTCAACGCGTCAACGCTTCAACGCTTCAACGCTTCAACGCCTCAACACTTCAAAAACTCAACGCTTCAACACTTCAACGCTTCAACGCTTCAACGCTTCAACGCTTCAACGCCTCAACGCCTCAACACTTCAAAAACTCAACGCTTCAACACTTCAACGCTTCAACGCTTCAACGCTTCAACGCCTCAACACTTCAAAAACTCAACGCTTCAACACTTCAACGCTTCAACGCTTCAACGCTTCAACGCTTCAACGCTTCAACGCTTCAACGCCTCAACGCCTCAACGCTTCAACACTTCAACGCCTCAACGCTTCAACGCTTCAACACTTCAACGCCTCAACGCCTCAACGCCTCAACGCTTCAACACTTCAACGCTTCAACGCTTCAACGCTTCAAGGCTTCAACACTTCAACGCCTCAACGCCTCAACGCCTCAACGCCTCAACGCTTCAACGCTTCAACGCTTCAACGCTTCAACGCTTCAACGCTTCAACGCTTCAACGCCTCAACGCCTCAACGCCTCAACGCCTCAACGCTTCAACGCTTCAACGCCTCAACGCTTCAACGACTCAACGCTTCAACGCTTCAACGCTTCAACGCTTCAACGCTTCAACGCCTCAACGCTTCAACGACTCAACGCTTCAAGGCTTCAACGCTTCAACGCTTCAACGCTTCAACGCTTCAACGCTTCAACGCTTCAACGCTTCAACGCTTCAACGCTTCAACGCTTCAACGCTTCAACGCTTCAACGCTTCAACGCTTCAACGCCTCAACGCTTCAACGACTCAACGCTTCAAGGCTTCAACACTTCAACACTTCAACGCCTCAACGCCTCAACGCTTCAACGCTTCAACGCCTCAACGCTTCAACGACTCAACGCTTCAACGCTTCAACGCTTCAACGCTTCAACGCTTCAACGCCTCAACGCTTCAACGACTCAACGCTTCAAGGCTTCAACGCTTCAACGCTTCAACGCTTCAACGCTTCAACGCTTCAACGCTTCAACGCCTCAACGCTTCAACGCTTCAACGCCTCAACGCTTCAACGACTCAACGCTTCAAGGCTTCAACACTTCAACACTTCAACGCCTCAACGCCTCAACGCTTCAACGCTTCAACGCCTCAACGCTTCAAGGCTTCAACGCCTCAACGCCTCAACGCCTCAACGCCTCAACGCCTCAATGCTTCAACACCTCAACGCCTCAACGCTTCAACGCTTCAACGCCTCAACGCTTCAACGCCTCAACACCTCAACGCCTCAATGCTTCAACACCTCAACGACTCAACACTTCAACGCTTCAACGCTTCAACACTTCAACGCTTCAACACTTCAACACTTCAACGCCTCAACGCCTCAACGCTTCAACGCCTCAACGCCTCAACGCCTCAACGCCTCAACGCCTCAACGCCTCAACGCCTCAACGCCTCAACGCCTCAACGCCTCAACGCTTCAACGCCTCAACACCTCAACGCCTCAATGCTTCAACACCTCAACGACTCAACACTTCAACGCTTCAACGCTTTAACGCCTCAATGCCTCAACTCTTCAACGCTTCAACGCCTCAACGCCTCAACGCCTCAACGCCTCCATGCCTCAACGCTTCAACGCTTCAACGCCTCAATGCCTCAACTCTTCAACGCTTCAACGCCTCAACGCCTCAACGCCTCCATGCCTCAACGCTTCAACGCTTCAACGCCTCAACGCCTCATCTGGAGCGCCAGGCGTTCTGCATCTCAAAGAGTTGTACCTGTACCTGTTTACCTGTACATTATGGTATGCTTTTCACTTATTAGATACTTTATGAATCTCTTACCTCGTTCACAAACACCCAGTGGCTGTCTTTAGAGGCCAGGTTGGTTTCCACCGCCTGAGAGAGAGAGAGAGAGAGAGAGAGGATTAATAATCAATAACAACAACACAGCGTCCTGCAGCACTCTCTCTCCTTTGTGTGGTCCACAGAGAGAGGGACAGAATAATGTGAACACTATAATACTAATATTTATGAACTAAGATATATTGATTAATGCACATCGACCTGGAAAATCAATCAATCAATCAATGCAGTTAGAACCAGGAGGAAGTTAGCTTAGCATGACGCACACACCTACACACACACACACACACACACACACACACCCACACACACTGTAGGGCAACTGTGGCTCAGTGGTGAGCGGGTCCATTCACACCTTCCAAAACTAAATGTTTTTCTGTAAATGCAACACGGGATTAAATATATAAATACGGTTTTCTCTGTTTGCCCTCGAGAACAACAACAACAACAACAACTACAACAACAACAACAAGAAAAGAAGACACTGCATCCTTTATTAAATTGGTATTTTGGTTCTTAAATCTGTGTTTTTCTCTCCTATGGATGGGAAACAGACGATATTCATAAGCCTCAGAGTAACTTTAAGAAAGTAGTGCCGAGGCGAAGCGTGAAGGATGAGAGTTCTAAAAAAGAGGCGGAGCCGACAGCGACACCAGAACGACTGTGATGACATCATGCCAGTCACTGATATTCCTTCATCATCCTCATCATCATCTTTAAATCTATTCTGACTCAATTACTCAAACAAATACTCACAAGACCACCAAATGTGGATTCATCCCCAGCTGAAAATAGTCCCCAACAAAGGGACATGTTCCTGTGCGTGTGTGTAAAGAAACAGCTGAACATGGATCTGAGAGACACAGACAGGAAGTCAGACGTACTTAGAGACAGACAGGAAGTCAGACGTACTTAGAGTCAGACAGGAAGTCAGACGTACTTAGAGACAGACAGGAAGTCAGACGTACTTAGAGACACAGACAGGAAGTCAGACGTACTTAGAGACAGACAGGAAGTCAGACGTACTTAGACACAGACAGGAAGTCAGAGGTACTTAGAGACAGACAGGAAGTCAGACGTACTTAGAGACAGACAGGAAGTCAGACGTACTTAGAGACAGACAGGAAGTCAGACGTACTTAGAGTCAGACAGGAAGTCAGACGTACTTAGAGACAGACAGGAAGTCAGACGTACTTAGAGACAGACAGGAAGTCAGACGTACTTAGAGACAGACAGGAAGTCAGACGTACTTAGAGACAGACAGGAAGTCAGACGTACTTAGAGACAGACAGGAAGTCAGAAGACACAGACAGGAAGTCAGAAGACACAGACAGGAAGTCAGAAGACAGACAGGAAGTCAGAAGACACAGACAGGAAGTCAGAAGACACAGACAGGAAGTCAGAAGACAGACAGGAAGTCAGAAGACACAGACAGGAAGTCAGACGTACTTAGAGACAGACAGGAAGTCAGACGTACTTAGAGTCAGACAGGAAGTCAGACGTACTTAGAGACAGACAGGAAGTCAGACGTACTTAGACACAGACAGGAAGTCAGACGTACTGAGTCAGACAGGAAGTCAGACGTACTTAGAGTCAGACAGGAAGTCAGACATACTTAGAGACAGACAGGAAGTCAGACGTACTGAGTCAGACAGGAAGTCAGACGTACTTAGAGACAGACAGGAAGTCAGACGTACTGAGTCAGACAGGAAGTCAGACGTACTTAGAGACAGACAGGAAGTCAGACGTACTTAGAGACAGACAGGAAGTCAGACGTACTTAGAGTCAGACAGGAAGTCAGAGGTACTAAGAGACAGACAGGAAGTCAGAGGTACTAAGAGACAGACAGGAAGTCAGACGTACTTAGAGACAGACAGTCAGACGTACTTAGAGACAGACAGGAAGTCAGAGGTACTTAGAGACAGACAGGAAGTCAGACGTACTTAGAGACAGACAGGAAGTCAGACGTACTTAGAGACAGACAGGAAGTCAGACATACTTAGAGTCAGACAGGAAGTCAGACGTACTTAGAGACAGAGAGGAAGTCAGACGTACTTAGAGACAGACAGGAAGTCAGAGGTACTTAGAGACAGACAGGAAGTCAGACGTACTGAGTCAGACAGGAAGTCAGACGTACTTAGAGACAGACAGGAAGTCAGACGTACTGAGTCAGACAGGAAGTCAGACGTACTTAGAGACAGACAGGAAGTCAGACGTACTTAGAGACAGACAGGAAGTCTTCTTGACCTCCAGATTCATAAACGCATGTGAGGAGACCGTGTTTAGTCCATGAAGAAGAGTTTGCAGAGGGAGACCAACAGGAAACAGGAAGTAAACCCTCTTGGTCCGCTTGACTTCCCCCTCCCTCTCTCCCCCCTCTCTCTCCCTCTCCCTCGCTCTCACTCTCTCTCCCTCCCTCCCTCTCTCTGCTGAACACAACTCCGTCTCTGTGAGTAAACCCGTCAACACGTTCCCTTAAGGACAGGAAGTGGACCAACAGGAAGTGGACCAACAGGAAGTGGTTAGAATAAATGATTAGAATAGACCTCCTCAGACGATCATCATCATCATGTATGAGAGATTCTGCTAATTCAGCTTTGCATGCTGGGAAAGTTTACTCATAAAGTGAGTTTTTAAATTATTGCAATTTACGATACTATAATAATAGGGCTGCACGGTGGTGTAGTGGCTAGCACTGTCGCCTCACAGCAAGAGGGCCGCGGGTTCGATTCCCGGTCGGAGCGGTCCTTCTGTGTGGAGTTTGCATGTTCTCCCCGTGGCAGCGTGGGTTCTCTCCGGGCTCTCCGGCTTCCTCCCACAGTCCAAAGACATGCTGCAGGTTAATTGATCTCTAAATGTCCCATAGGTGTGAATGTGAGAGTGAATGGTTGTATGTCCCTACATGTGCCCTCGATGGACTGGCGGCCTGTCCAGGGTGTCCCCTGCCTTCGCCCTATGTCAGCTGGGATAGGCTCCAGCGCCCCCGCGACCCTAATGAGGATAAGCGGTATTGAAAATGGATGGATGGATGGATACTATAATAATAATAATAATTGTCACATTCTGCTTTTGAACACACAACTTACATTTTATTAGGAAACAAATATGTTTCATCATCAATTTTCTTTTTGGTAAAAATAATGAAGTCTAGTTTTTAGCCACGTAATAATTATTATTGTATTTTTACAAACCGGCCTTACGCTTGTTTCTCTACATGAAGGCGAGAGCTGTGTATATTTATACTTATATATATATATGTGTATTTATATATACACAGATGACAGGCGTACAGGTGGACACGAGCGCTCGCTGAGCCTCACGCAGCAGACGACCTTCAGAGGGGCTGAAGGTCGTGTTCTGCTTCATTTGAGCCATCACCTGTTGGACTGAGACTGAATGGAAAGGTGGGCTTTTGAAATATAATAATCAGATGACGCATGTTTCTGGTGAAAAGAGCGACGCTGGATGTTCTTCCTCGGCCCGAAATTAGGCTGAAAAACATGTCGGAGGTATTAAAATGTTAAGAAAGGAAAAATAATAATAACTGTGGAGTGGAAAAATAATGAGAGGCGAAGAATAAAGAGAACATGAGAAAGAGGGGTGATTAAAAAAAAGAGAAGGGCGGAGGAGGAGGAGGAAGAGGAAGAGGAAGATGAGTGTCGTTCTTCTATGAGAGCCTGTAATGTTCTGCTGTCCACGTACTTCTGTCCACTATTGAATCTACGTTATTGTTTACATGTTATTGTTTACATGTTATTGTTTACATATTATTATATCTATGTTATTGTTTACATATTATTATATCTACGTTATTGTTTACATGTTATTGTTTACATATTATTATATCTACATTATTGTTTACATGTTATTGTATCTACATTATTGTTTACATGTTATTGTTTACATTTGATTGTATCCACGTTATTGTTTACACATTATTGTTTACTTATTATTGTATCCACATTATTGTTTACATGTTATTGTTTACATATTATTGTATCTACGTTATTGTTTACATGTTATTATTTACATATTATTGTATCTACGTTATTGTATACATATTATTGTTTACATTTGATTGTATCCACGTTATTGTCTACATGTTATTGTTTACATATTATTGTATCCACGTTATTGTCTACATGTTATTGTTTACATATTATTGTATCCACGTTATTGTTTACATGTTATTGTTTACATATTATTGTATCTACGTTATTGTTTACATGTTATTGTTTACATATTATTGTATCCACGTTATTGTTTACACGTTATTGTTTACTTATTATTGTATCCACATTATTGTTTATTGTCATCAGGTGGTCTGGGACTGGTCTACTTCCTGGTCCAAGAGTCAGAACTAAACATGGAGAAGCAGTGTTCAAGTCTTCTGCTCCACGTATCTGGAACAAGGTCCCTGAAAGCTGCAGGTCTGCTGAGATCATCAGAGACCCTCAGAGACCAACAGGGACCCTCTGAGACCCTCAGAGACCCTTAGGGACCCACAGAGACCCTCAGCTCCTTAAGCCCTATGGCGCCCAATTGGGTGTCGATTTACACATTATAGTTAGACTGTAAAACATCACAATAAACATGAGCAAATATATTGATGTTATACATCAAATTAAACAAGAGAACTTGGGCTACAAGGCTCAGTAAGCCATTTCCACACAACTCAAACACCAACTGAAAGAATTATGAAAATATCATAATCATCATTTTGTCCGGAGTCAGCCCACTCAGCACGTTTTCTGAACTAGCGACCCGTAGCTCGATGCTATCAGAAAAAGACAGATAGCAAAAAGCAAGAGGACTCCACACAGATTCTAAATGTCTTTTCAAAATCCTTCTTCATCAAAGCATCTCTGAGATATGAGCCAAAGAACACAGCAACATGAATCGCTTTAGTGCTTATAGTCACAAATGTACAAAAAAAAATCAACAAAGACTGCTATATTTGGATGTATTGAACACCATAAGTAATATACAAGTGAAATATATGGTTTGGTACATGAGAAAATTCAAATTGCCCAAATGCCCATTTGGCCTAATTAATCTGTACTAAAACCTCTAACTTTGTTCTGCTTTACTTTTTCATAGTCAAACTTTTCAGAGAGACTGATCACATATTGTGCTTTGATCTTTGTGGTTTTTGACCTTTGCTCTGCATCCTTCCAAGAGATAATCATCCTGAAAGTGCTTTTTTTCCTAGGCGAACCTGGAAATTCAACTTTTGCTGTCTTTCATCTTTATTTACTCTTAACCAGTAACACATATACTAATATGTACACGTCTGAACAAAAGCACACATGGTTTGCCTTTATTATAACACCAACATTAGTAGCCTTTGTGGTTGCTAAGATACACCCTTTTTAGTTTGGGTATGTTATTTAGAGTGGAAACCTAAAAAATAGATTGGGGCTTAAAAGGATAAGGACATAAGGACACAAGGACACAAGGACACAAGGACATAAGGACACAAGGACACAAGGACAGAGGACAGAGGACATAAGGACACAAGGACATAAGGACACAATGACACAAGGACATAAGGACACAAGGACACAAGGACATAAGGACACAAGGACACAAGGACAGAGGACATAAATCCCGATTGAAGACTTTTCTGTTTGCTGCCTTTAATGGAACAGATTCAAGGACATCGACCCAACGCCGGCGTTTTATTAATGTTTAACTGCACTGACACTTTTATTCTATTTCTTGCTTTTGGCTGTTTTTAATGTTTTAATGAATGTTTTTAGTTGTTTTTAAATCCGGTTTCGTCTGCATTATGTTTTGATGCTTTTGTGGTTTTATGTGAAGCACTTTGAAGACTTGTTGAAATGTGCGTTAAACATAAACCTGCCTCTCCTCTGTTCTTGTGTCCTCTGTCCTTATGTCCTTGTGTCCTCTCTCCTTGTGTCCTTATGTCCTTATGTCCTTGTATCCTTATGTCCTCTGTCCTTGTGTCCTTATGTCCTTGTATCCTTATGTTCTTAAGTCATCTGTCCTTGTGTCCTTGTGTCCTCTGTCCTCTGTAACGGCTCCAGCTCCCTGAGAGAGAGGTGGACATGTTCTCAGTATCTCACACACACACACACACACACACACACACACACACACACACACACACACACACACACACACACACAGCGCTGCTGACAGACAGCAGTGAGTCTGTGATTGATGTTTGTGTGGAGTTGAACTTCCTGTTTCTCAGGCTGTCCGAGGTCTCCGTGACTCGGAGTTGTTTCATTTCTTCCACGTTTCCGTCCCTTAGCTGCTGTGACGGGCGTTCAGGAGCCCACTATGCCCCGCCCTCTTTCACCCCCCCACACAACCAGTTACTGCTGGTGTCGGCTCCCGTTGCATTCTGGGACAACAGGCCTTTGTTTCCTCTGCAGATGTCGCACAATAATACGTCAAAGCTTCTGAGCCTCCATAGGCAGTAACCCTGAGGTGAAGGTTTAAATAATAATATTAATAATACATCTCCTCTCAACCCACAAGGCCTCGAGTCCAACAGGGAGACGGAGGCTGAAAGTTCTGCAAGTCCTTTACACTCCTCGACTCCGGGGGCTTTTATTTTCATGGAATTCAACTTTTAAAACCGACGCAGCGCAGAAGTGTCTGAGGGAAGAGTGAAGGTCACTCTGGAGAAGAGGAGGGTGAAGAAAGAGAACAACAGTCTGTGGCCGTCAGCGTAAACACTTCACAGCAGGCTGCTGCCGGCCCCCCAGCCGGGTCAGAGGCAGCCCACACCACTCATGTTCATATATATAGAAACAGATATATTTATATATATATACATGTGTATAACCTCGTTGGTGTTGTGGATTCTCTTGAACAGGAAGGTCAAATGTCGAGACAGTAAAAATCACTGTATGGAGAATGTGATAATAGTTCAATACACACAAACACACACACACACAGTATCACTCTGTTTTCCACCCCGAGATGTAATTACGGTAGAAAACAGTTATTTGACCGTCCGGGTCTTCGTTAAATTAAAGGTTATGAACCGTCAACCGCACACCTTGAGTCCTTTACACGACTCTCTTAGTGATTGATGTGAAGATATATAGACATTTTGTTCACATAGAACGTGAATATGAGACGTACGCGGCGTCTCTACGTCACTCCTCCTCAGTCCATATATGGTCACTTCCTGTTAACGTCTCTGAACCAACCAGTGGCGTCCGGAGCAGTTGCTACCTGCTGCGTCGTGAAACAGCTTTCCTCCCATCGCCCCCCTCCGGAGGATGATGGCTGACCGGGGCCCTTCAGAGGCCTGCAGGGGGAACCGCTCTCCGCTCCGCAGGGGGAACCGCTCACCTGCAGGGGGAACCGCTCTCCGCTACGCAGGGGGAACCGCTCACCTGCAGGGGGAACCGCTCTCCGCTCCGCAGGGGGCCGCAGACAACGGCCTCATTTACTTCTGCACTCGCAGACTGAGTCAGAACGAGGCTACGGGGGACGATGCACATGGCCGTGTTCTCTGAGCCGGAGCTCCCGGTGCTGGACGCGTACATGCAGGTGTGAAGCAGCAGTGAATGGGTCTCCACTGTCATGTCACGGTAGACCAGTACATCAGACTGCCTGAAACCAGTATCAGACATTCTTAAACAGATTCATCATCCCCGGTATTTTAATATTTTATTGATTAAAAACTGAAGGAAACACTAAACAATCAATGAAAAGGACAATCTTTTCCCCGGATTAAAAGAAAACAATAGAATCCTTCATTGTAGTGTTTGTGTCGAACCTTCGTTGTTCGAAGGAACAAGAGAGGATTTAAAGGAACAGACCCTTTAAATCCTCTCTTGTTCCTTCGAACAACGAAGGTTCCTTCGTTCACGTTCCTTCACGTCTAGGTTCCTTAGCGTCGAGGTTCCTTCGTTCACGTTCCTTCACGTCTAGGTTCCTTAGCGTCAAGGTTCCTTCGTTCACGTTCCTTCACGTCTAGGTTCCTTAGCGTCGAGGTTCCTTCGTTCACGTTCCTTCATGTCTAGGTTCCTTAGCGTCGAGGTTCCTTCGTTCACGTTCCTTCACGTCTAGGTTCCTTAGCGTCGAGGTTCCTTCACGTCGAGGTTCCTTCATTCACATTCCTTCACGTCTAGGTTCCTTCACGTCGAGGTTCCTTCGTTCACGTTCCTTCACGTTGAGGTT
>NC_046984.1:18434157-18439157 GCF_009769545.1 Cyclopterus lumpus | reverse complement strand
GCTTGTCGCATGTTACTGTGTTCATAGCATGTGACCGCTTGTCGCATGTGACCGCTTGTCGCATGTTACTGTGTTCATAGCTTGTGACCGCTTGTCGCATGTTACCGTGTTCATAGCTTGTGACCGCTTGTCGCATGTGACCGCTTGTCGCATGTTACTGTGTTCATAGCATGTGACCGCTTCTCGCATGTTACCGTGTTCATAGCTTGTGACCGCTTGTCGCATGTTACTGTGTTCATAGCATGTGACCGCTTGTCGCATGTGACCGCTTGTCGCATGTTACTGTGTTCATAGCATGTGACCGCTTGTCGCATGTTACTGTGTTCATAGCTTGTGACCGCTTGTCGCATGTTACCGTGTTCATAGCTTGTGACCGCTTGTCGCATGTTACTGTGTTCATAGCATGTGACCGCTTCTCGCATGTTACCGTGTTCATAGCTTGTGACCGCTTGTCGCATGTTACTGTGTTCATAGCATGTGACCGTTTGTCGCATGTGACTGCTTGTCGCATGTGTTACCGTGTGAGCTGCATGTGTTCATCGCATGTTAACGTGTGAGCCTTCGGATCCCCTTTAACTGTCTGGATGAGTCGTTCTCGGGTAAAAGGACGCTCGTTATTCACAATATTCTCTTTCTGTACACAGTTATGATGATTTATAAATGGATGTTAGCAAACGTAGCAGGCAGTGTTCTAGTTGCAAACACTGTTTTTTCCGGAGAACAATAAACTACCCACGATGCACCAGAAGACGACATCACAGTTTTGAAACCTCATAGTGACCGGATGTACAGATAGTTTTAATAATCCTTTGTCTTAATACAATAGTCCATAATACATCAACACTAGCAGATGTTTCTCACACACACACACACACACACACACAGCGTGACCGACCTGCTGGATGAAGGTGTGCGCTCCGTGGGGGCTCAGCAGCAGGAAGGCCCTCCTCAGGGTGTCTCTGTAGCGGTTGAGCTCCTCGGTCCTCATGGTGGTGAAGAGGTTGGTGAAGACTTTGCTGATGTTCCTGTCCACCCGCTGTAGGGCCACGTCCACGCCCTGCCGGGACGTCTGGTCCAGGAAGCCCTGCAGGCCGCGGATATCTGGAGGGGAACACGTGTCATGGTCTTTAGAGAGGCAGACGGAGCACACACACTCCAACACGGGGTTCAAACACGTGACGCATGTTGGTGGAGGCGCTGCTCCCCAACCCTGAAGTGAACTGGTCCATGACCCCAACACTCTGGGGTTAAGTTGCCCCCCGCTCTGCCCTGCAGGCTGAGATGCAGACACACACCTGCACTGTATTGTGTGTTTTCTGCTCATGTTCATGACTCACACTGCACATCGCTGCTCTGACAGGCCGAGGCCGGGGACCAATCAGAAGACTCAGAGTAAAGTCGGGTTGCATTAAAGGTGCTGATGTTGACCTTCTTGGGTTTAAGTATCTATTTTAAAAAAGAACTCATCAGCAGCGTGCAGAAGCCAAAAGGTTTTGAGCTCTTTGGACACATTTTATATCTGTACTGAAAATAAAAGTACAATTTATCCAAGTCTGAAGCAGAAGATGCCTTCATGGTCCTGTGGACATCACGGACACCAGGACGCCCAGAACGAGCAGCTGGTGGAGGCCGTTATCTCTCCTCTCACAAGCAGAGGTTTCTCCTCCTGACATGCAGACAAGGCAGCTGTGACAGCCCCCACCCCCCCCCCCCTCTATTAGCACTGACAGCTGGCTTGTTCCCGTCCTGACCGACGCCCACTGAAACTCTCTCCTCTTTTCATCTCATCATCCATCACTTGTTTTTCTCATTCATTCTCTTTCTTCTCCGATCCGTCTTCTGCCCTCAGCAGAACCTTTGAAGGAACATGTCCGTCACTCTCGTGGAACGATTGGGGAGCTCTGTGACCCACAGGAGGCGGAGCTTTGCAGGAGGCGGGGCTTATAGTAAAAGAAGGAAGATGCAATCATGTGCATGAACCCGATCTTTTATCTCCACAGACTCCGCCTTCAAACACATCTTTAGCTTCTCGTTACAACAACAACTTATTAAAAAGGTCAAAATAGATTATGACGTTCAGAGTGATTATAAAGAGTTAAAAAAGCATCTACACTTTGTTCCATTAAAACACATTGAAACACATTGGAACACATTGAAACACATTGGAACACATTGAAACACATTGAAACACGTTACACATTGAAACACATTGAAACACGTTGAAACACATTGAATCACATTAAAACACATTGGAACACATTGAAACACATTGAAACACATTGAAACACGTTGAAACACATTGAAACACATTGAAACACATTGAAACACATTGAAACACATTGAAACACGTTACACATTGAAACACATTGAAACACGTTGAAACACGTTACACATTGAAACACATTGAAACACGTTGAAACACATTGAATCACATTGGAACACATTGAAACACATTGAATCACATTAAAACACATTGGAACACATTGAAACACGTTGAAACACATTGAATCACATTAAAACACATTGGAACACATTAAAACACGTTGAAACACATTGAAACACATTAAAACACATTGAAACACGTTAAAACACATTGAAACACATTGAATCACATTAAAACACATTGAAACACATTGAAACACGTTGAAACACGTTGAAACACGTTACACATTGAAACACATTGAAACACGTTGAAACACGTTACACATTGAAACACATTGAAACACATTAAAACACATTGGAACACGTTGAAACACGTTGAAACACATTGAAACACATTAAAACACGTTGAAACACGTTGAAACACATTGAAACACATTAAAACACATTGAAACACGTTAAAACACATTGAAACACATTGAATCACATTAAAACACATTGAAACACATTGAAACACGTTGAAACACGTTGAAACACGTTGAAACACGTTACACATTGAAACACATTGAAACACATTGAATCACATTAAAACACATTGGAACACGTTGAAACACGTTGAAACACATTGAAACACATTAAAACACGTTGAAACACGTTGAAACACATTGAAACACGTTGAAACACGTTGAAACACATTGAAACACATTGAAACACGTTACACATTGAAACACATTGAAACACGTTGAAACACGTTACACATTGAAACACATTGAAACACATTAAAACACATTGAAACACGTTGAAACACGTTGAAACACGTTACACATTGAAACACATTGAAACACGTTGAAACACGTTACACATTGAAACACATTGAAACACGTTGAAACACATTGAAACACATTGAAACACGTTGAAACACGTTACACATTGAAACACATTGAAACACGTTGAAACACGTTGAAACACATTAAAACACGTTGAAACACATTGAAACACATTAAAACACATTGGAACACATTGGAACACATTGAAACACATTGAATCACATTAAAACACATTGGAACACATTGGAACACATTGAAACACATTGAAACACGTTGAAACACGTTGAAACACATTGAAACACATTGAAACACGTTGAAACACGTTACACATTGAAACACATTGAAACACATTGAATCACATTAAAACACATTGAAACACGTTAAAACACATTGAAACACATTGAATCACATTAAAACACATTGAAACACATTGAAACACGTTGAAACACGTTGAAACACGTTACACATTGAAACACATTGAAACACGTTGAAACACATTGAAACACATTGAAACACATTGAAACACGTTGAAACACGTTACACATTGAAACACATTGAAACACGTTGAAACACGTTGAAACACATTAAAACACAATGAAACACATTGAAACACATTAAAACACATTGGAACACATTGAAACACGTTGAAACACATTGAAACACATTAAAACACGTTGAAACACATTGAAACACATTAAAACACATTGAAACACGTTGAAACACATTGAAACACATTGAAACATCTTGAAACACGTTGAAACACATTGAAACACATTAAAACACATTGAAACACGTTGAAACACGTTGAAACACATTGAAACACATTGAAACACGTTGAAACACATTAAAACACGTTAAAACACGTTGAAAAACGTTGAAACACATTGAAAAACGTTGAAACACGTTGAAACACATTGAAATACGTTGAAACACATTAAAACACGTTGAAACACGTTGAAACACATTGAAACACGTTGAAACACATTGAAACACATTGAAACACATTAAAACACATTGAAACATGTTGAAACACGTTGAAACATTTTGAAACACATTAAAACACATTGAAACACATTAAAACACATTGAAACATGTTGAAACACGTTGAAACATTTTGAAACACATTAAAACACATTGAAACATATTGAAACACGTTGAAACACGTTGAAACACATTGAAACACGTTGAAACATGTTGAAACACATTGAAACACGTTGAAACACATTAAAACACATTAAAACACGTTGAAACACATTGAAACACATTAAAACACATTGAAACACGTTGAAACACGTTGAAACATGTTGAAACACATTGAAACACGTTGAAACACATTAAAACACATTAAAACACAGTGAAACACATTGAAACACGTTGAAACACATTAAAACACATTAAAACACATTAAAACACATTAAAACACGTTGAAACACATTGAAACACATTAAAACACATTGAAACACGTTGAAACACGTTGAAACATGTTGAAACACATTGAAACACATTCAAACACATAAAAACACATTGAAACACAGTGAAACACAGTGAAACACATTCAAACACTTTGAAACAAATTGAAACACGTTGAAACACATTAAAACACATTGAAACACGTTGAAACACATTGAAACACATTAAAACACATTGAAACACATTAAAACACGTTGGAACACATTGAAACACATTAAAACACATTAAAACACATTGAAACACGTTGAAACACATTGAATCACATTAAAAAACATTGAAAAACGTTGAAACACGTTGAAACACATTGAAACACATTAAAACACA
>NC_046984.1:18416657-18426657 GCF_009769545.1 Cyclopterus lumpus | reverse complement strand
ACAATGTTGTGTGCATTGTCAGGACCATGTAGTGTGCATTGTCAGGATCATGTAGTGTGCATTGTCAGGACAATGTTGTGTGCATTGTCAGGATCATGTAGTGTGCATTGTCAGGACCATGTTGTGTGCATTGTCAGGACCATGTACTGTAGTGTGCATTGTCAGGACCATGTAGTATGCATTGTCAGGACAATGTTGTGTGCATTGTCAGGACCATGTAGTGTGCATTGTCAGGACCATGTAGTATGCATTGTCAGGACCATGTAGTGTGCATTGTCAGGACCATGGTATGTGCATTGTCAGGACCATGTTGTGTGCATTGTCAGGACCATGTTACGTGCATTGTCAGGACCATGTAGTGTGCATTGTCAGGACCATGTAGTATGCATTGTCAGGACCATGTTGTGTGCATTGTCAGGACCATGTAGTGTGCATTGTCAGGACCATGTTGTGTGCATTGTCAGGACCATGTAGTGTGCATTGTCAGGATCATGTAGTGTGCATTGTCAGGACCATGTACTGTAGTGTGCATTGTCAGGACCATGTAGTATGCATTGTCAGGACCATGTTGTGTGCATTGTCAGGACCATGTACTGTAGTGTGCATTGTCAGGACCATGTAGTATGCATTGTCAGGACCATGTAGTGTGCATTGTCAGGACCATGTACTGTAGTGTGCATTGTCAGGACCATGTAGTATGCATTGTCAGGACCATGTTGTGTGCATTGTCAGGACTATGTTACGTGCATTGTCAGGACCATGTTGTGTGCATTGTCAGGACCATGTTGTGTGCATTGTCAGGACCATGTAGTGTGCATTGTCAGGACCATGTTATGTGCATTGTCAGGACCATGTTATGTGCATTGTCAGGACCATGTAGTGTGCATTGTCAGGACCATGTAGTGTGCATTGTCAGGACCATGTTGTGTGCATTGTCAGGACCATGTTACGTGCATTGTCAGGACCATGTTGTGTGCATTGTCAGGACCATGGTATGTGCATTGTCAGGACCATGTAGTGTGCATTGTCAGGACCATGTTATGTGCATTGTCAGGACCATGTTATGTGCATTGTCAGGACCATGTAGTGTGCATTGTCAGGACCATGTAGTGTGCATTGTCAGGACCATGTAGTGTGCATTGTCAGGACCATGTAGTGTGCATTGTCAGGACCATGTAGTGTGTATTGTCAGGACCATGTTTTGTGCATTGTCAGGACCATGTAGTGTGCATTGTCAGGACCATGTAGTGTGCATTGTCAGGACCCATGTAGTGTGCATTGTCAGGACCATGTAGTGTGCATTGTCAGGACCCATGTAGTGTGCATTGTCAGGACCATTTAGTGTGCATTGTCAGGACCATGGTATGTGCATTGTCAGGACCATGTTATGTGCATTGTCAGGACCATGTTATGTGCATTGTCAGGACCATGTTTTGTGCATTGTCAGGACCATGTTATGTGCATTGTCAGGACCATGTTATGTGCATTGTCAGGACCATGTTATGTGCATTGTCAGGACCATGTTATGTGCATTGTCAGGACCATGTTATGTGCATTGAAGGCTAACGAGCTCTCGGCATCGACCAACCAGGTGCAGAAATCACTGCGGTTCATCAGCCTGAATGCTTCCTTCACAGACGCGTCACTTCCTGTTTCCCTCCTTGGTCCGTTTCAACCAGACCGATTATTAGACGTGAAATAAGTAACAGTGACGCTACACTTTATCTCTGCTGCGTTTCTCTTATAGATTTATTTTAAACTATATTAATCTCTTCCTGACATGTTTCTGAGCCTCAAACATCTTTTGTTCTCAGCCAGCCTCCGTCTGCAAAGTCACCGGTGATCCATAAGTCCTCAACAGATAAAAGCACTGGTGCAGCTGCTAATTCCTGTCTGTCAGACCCACACACACACACACACTGCCCTTTAGAGTGGAACAGGGAGCGATGTGAGAAGTGGTTGACGGCCAGTGTGTGAATATAGAGACTGAAGAGAGATAGAAATCAAGAAAGAGGTCGATGTGTAATGAAAAAGGAAACCGCCGAGGAAAGGTTAAGATGAAATGATGAAAACCAAATGTCCGTTTCCACTATTTCACTGGACAAGTCGGGTTGAGGAATCAAAGAGAATCATAGTATCCACTTTCTCCTCTTTATATTCAATGCTTTCTTTTTACCAGATGGAGCAGAAATTCAGATGAGGACCTTCTTTCCTCTTTGAGGAGCAAACATAACACGCTGGTCTCATCTTCGCTATAACAACAGAAAGTAATGCGCCACAATGTGTAGAAATTAATTAAATCATATGTTACCTAACTGAGTAGTTTAGTTATCTAAACCTAACTGATTATTTAGTTATCTAAACCTAACTGAGTAGTTTAGTTGTTGAACCTAACTGAGTAGTTTAGTTGTCTAAACCTAACTAGTAGTTTAGTTGTTTAAACCTAACTGAGTAGTTTAGTTGTTTAAACCTAACTAGTAGTTTAGATGTCTAAACCTAACTAGTAGTTTAGTTGTCTAAACTTAACTGAGTAGTTTAGTTGTCTAAACCTAACTAGTAGTTTAGTTGTTTAAACCTAACTAGTAGTTTAGTTGTCTAAACCTAACTAGTAGTTTAGTTATTTAAACTTAACTGAGTAGTTTAGTTGTCTAAACCTAACTAGTAGTTTAGTTGTTTAAACCTAACTAGTAGTTTAGTTGTCTAAACCTAATTAGTAGTTTAGTTGTTTAAACCTAACTAGTAGTTTAGTTGGCTAAACCTAACTAGTAGTTTAGTTATTTAAACCTAACTGAGTAGTTTAGTTGTTTAAACCTAACTAGTAGTTTAGTTGTCCAAACCTAACTAGTAGTTTAGTTGTTTAAACCTAACTGAGTAGTTTAGTTGTTTAAACCTAACTAGTAGTTTAGTTGTCTAAACCTAACTAGTAGTTTAGTTGTTTAAACCTAACTAGTAGTTTAGTTGTTTTAACCTAACTAGTAGTTTAGTTGTCTAAACCTAACTAGTAGTTTAGTTATTTAAACCTAACTGAGTAATTTAGTTGTTTAAACCTAACTAGTAGTTTAGTTGTCTAAACCTAACTAGTAGTTTAGTTGTCTAAACCTAACTAGTAGTTTAGTTATTTAAACCTAACTGAGTAGTTTAGTTGTTTAAACCTAACTAGTAGTTTAGTTGTCTAAACCTAACTAGTAGTTTAGTTGTTTAAACCTAACTAGTAGTTTAGTTGTTTGAACCTAACTAGTAGTTTAGTTGTTTAAACCTAACTAGTAGTTTAGTTGTCTAAACCTAACTAGTAGTTTAGTTGTCTAAACCTAACTGAGTAGTTTAGTTGTCTAAACCTAACTAGTAGTTAGTCTAAACCTATTTATACTTACAGTATTTATTCAACAAGCACAATGTGTAACACGTTGCTGGATCTTTGCAGGAATAATGAATGAAAAATAAAGTTTCAGGAGCCTCTTTGGTTTCATCTCCATCAAACCCAGAGAGACGGGAGCAGTGAATAATAATTAATATACGTTCTCTTTAATAAATGCACATTTAGAACGAACTTAAGATGTTCTATGAATGTCCTTTAAGACGATAAACAAGAAAAACTATGAATCCTCAAATTGGTGCAGCAATGCTTCTGCAAATGAGTTGCAGTCTTACTGACAACAAGATCAATATTATTATTACCGTTGCTGATTAAATACGGATTGTTATATTTCATTGGTAATCATTTTGATTCATGACGGGTCATAAATGTGAGAAGTTTTCTAATTTGGTGGGTCAGTTGGAGGCCTTCTTGTGGTTTATTCATTCATGCTGAATTTATTGAATAATGTAGTGTGTGTTGCGTTATTAGCTGGAGAAGATGAACACTCTTCAGGCTCCAGAAGGCCTCCAGGGTGGAAGACCATGATGGGATGTAATATCTAATGTGTTTCATCCCCACGGTAACCAGCTGCATCCACAACCGGCTGCCATTAAATAAAGATGAAAAAACAAAACCAACTCATACAAAATATCTCAAAGCCATATTCAGTCCACTTAGTTATGTTTAATAAAGATGATGAAATACTTAGTCAGGTTTAATAATGATGATGAAATACTTAGTCAGGTTTAATAAAGATGTTGAAATACTTAGTCAGGTTTAATAATGGTGATGAAATACTTAGTCAGGTTTAATAAAGATTATGAAATACTTAGTCAGGTTTAATAATGATGATGAAATACTTAGTTAGGTTTAATAAAGATGATAAAATAGTTAGTCAGGTTTAATAAAGATGATGAAATACTTAGTTATGTTTAATAAAGATGATGAAATACTTAGTCAGGTTTAATAATTAATTATAATGTTAATGTAATAGATTTATTCTGGAGGGATAAGGTGATGAAAATACTGCAGTTCTGAACGGCCTTGAACGACACATAAAACATTCACTCTGAGAGAAAAAACTCCTCTAATTAATGTTTTTTTTGTTCACATCAGGGTTTTATGTATTCAATTTACTTTAATTAAAACTCAGATATTTATAGCATCCTTCTCGTCTCTCAGCCTGTTCGCTCTCCTCCCGTCTCAGGTCTGTGGCCATGCAGGTGTTCTCTAACCAGGACAGAGGAGCTGTGTCCATCGACAGCCCATTACACCCATCAATCAGGACGCCCACTGAGGAGCTCACCCAGGACTGGACGGGAGGCCGAGGAGGAGGAGGAGGAGGAGGAGGAGGTGGAGGAAGAGGAAGAGGAAGAGGAAGAGGAGGAGGAGGAGGAGGAAGAGGACGAGGAAGAGGACGAGGAGGACGAGGAAGAGGAAGAGGAAGAGGAAGAGGAAGAGGAAGAGGAAGAGGAGGAGGAAGAGGACGAGGAAGAGGACGAGGAGGACGAGGAGGAGGAGGAGGAGGAGGAGGAGGAGGAGGAGGAAGAGGACAAGGAGGAGGAGGAGGAGGAGGAGGAAGAGGAGGAGGAGGATTTAGGAGGCCGCCGCTGGAAGATTCATCACTCCTGACAAGAGTCCTCCATCAGACTCAGAAAAATAAATCTAGTGAGATCAATCCCCCTGCGGAGGGAATCTGAGGTCTCCAGCTGCTGTTGAGTTTACAACAAGTTTTAAACCCAATTAAATAGGAGTCGCCCCCTGGTGGTCAGGAGAGAGAATGCAGCTTTACCACATGAAGCATAGACTTTTATACAACCAGAGGAGTCGCCCCCTGGTGGTCAGGAGAGAGAATGCAGCTTTACCACATGAAGCATAGACTTCTATACAACCAGAGGAGTCGCCCCCTGGTGGTCAGGAGAGAGAATGCAGCTTTAACACACGAAGCATAGACTTCTATACAACCAGAGGAGTCGCCCCCTGGTGGTCAGGAGAGAGAATGCAGCTTTACCACATGAAGCATAGACTTCTATACAACCAGAGGAGTCGCCCCCTGGTGGTCAGGAGAGAGAATGCAGCTTTAACACACGAAGCATAGACTTCTATACAACCAGAGGAGTCGCCCCCTGGTGGTCAGGAGAGAGAATGCAGCTTTAACACATGAAGCAGAGACTTCTATACAACCAGAGGAGTCGCCTACCAGAGCAGAGATGCTGTGATCATCACACATTGGTGAGAAAGTTAATTCAATGTTCCAAGACAAAGAAACTAAATCCTCCTATTTAACAAATAGGTTTTAGAACCGAAGATAAAAAGGGTTCTGAGGTGATGATCCGTGAACACAGACAGCTGACTGACATCACTGATGAGCCAATCAAACCAATCAGAGGATTAATCAACCCACTGCTAATTAACTTCCCAACCAACCGACCGACTGGAGACCACATGACCGAACCCCCCCGTGTGAATCAATTAGGAAAAGTAATCAAGAGCGAGGATGTCCTCCTCCTCCTCCTCCTTATCGGATCGTTTCTGATTCGTTGTTAACTTCCATTTCACCACTTTATGAAACATCTGCAAAAAAAATTGGATTGTTATAAAGCACCAAACAATAATCTAATATTATAGTTTAATATGTTCCTGCATTATGATTATTTAATGCAGGACTTGTATATATATATATATATATAAAAGTCCTGCATTAAATATATATATATATCACCAATGTAATGAGTCAGTCAGACTCGTGGCTGACGGACAGCGTGCCGCCTGTTCGTCGCTATGGAAACAAACCATATCGTGTTTAATCCACGTAATCATGAATAAACAGCAGAAAGCCCACAGACGTCCATGAGGATTCATCAACAACAACACTTCTAGTTACTTTAACCCAAACACCAGCTTTAGAAGAAGAACAACAACAACAACAACAACAATAACAATAACAACAACTGAACGCGGCATCGTCAGCAGGAAAAGCCCATCATGCTTTGCAGCCTGGATGCACTTCAAAGACACAATAATGTGTGTGCTGCACTGGGAGGAGACTACCGGCTACTGGTTCCAGAGCTACTGGTTCCAGAGCTACTGGTTCCAGAGCTACTGGATCCAGAGCTACTGGATCCAGGGCTACTGGATCCAGAGCTACTGGTTCCAGGGCTACTGGTTGTTGTGGCTCAGTTTCTGTATTTGTGGCTCGGTTTCAGTGTTGTTGTGGCTCAGTTTCTGTTGTTGTGGCTCAGTTTCTGTATTTGTGGCTCAGTTTCAGTGTTGTTGTGGCTCAGTTTCAGTGTTGTTGAGGCTCAGTTTCAGTGTTGTTGTGGCTCAGTTTCAGTGGGCTCAGTTTCAGTGTTGTTGTGGCTCAGTTTCAGGCGGCCTGCCAGTCAATCACTTAGCACCTCGGGATGTTGGACAAATGACAACCATTCACCTCCTCTTCCTCTGGAGGTCTCTGCTTCACTCCTTTTGCTGTTCATCCATTAAGGACCTACCAGCTCCTACCAAGGGCCAAAGCACCAGGAGCTTCAGGGATGTCACTCAAAGAGACACCAAACCACAAAGTCCTCAGAATGACCACAAGGAGACACGTACCACCCAGAAAGAGACACAACATGACTACAAACAGACACACCATGACAACAAAGAGACACAACATGACTTCAAAGAGATAGAATAAGACAACAAAGAGACACGTACAAGCCAGAAAAAGACACAACATGACTACAAAGAGATAGAAAATGACTACAAAGACATTATTTGTAGTTCTTTTCTTGTGGTGAGTCTCTTTGTAGTTATTTTGTTGTGGTGCACATCTTTGTAGTTGCTTTATGTTTCTTTGGAGTCACTGTTTGTCTCTTTGTAGTATCTGCATGTATCTTTGTAGTTGCTTAATAACTCTTTGTAGTTGTGGTTTGTCTTTTTATAGTCGTTATATGTCTCTTTGTAGTCACTCTATGTCTCTTTGTAGTCATTGTATGTCTCTTTGTAGTCGCTCTATGTCCCTTTGTAGTCGTTATGTCTCTTTGTAGTCGCTCTATGTCTCTTTGTAGTCGTTATATGTCTTTTTGTAGTCGCTATATGTCTCTTTGTAGTCATTATGTCTCTTTGTAGTCGTTATATGTCTCTTTGTAGTCGTTATGTCTCTTTGTTGTCGTTATATGTCTCTTTGTAGTCGTTATATGTCTCTTTGTAGTCATTATGTCTCTTTGTGATCGTTATATGTCTCTTTGTAGTCGTTATATGTCTCTTTGTTGTCGTTATGTCTCTTTGTTGTCGTTATATGTCTCTTTGTAGTCGTTATATGTCTCTTTGTAGTCATTATGTCTCTTTGTAGTCGTTATATGTCTCTTTGTAGTTATGTCTCTTTGTTGTCGTTATATGTCTCTTTGTAGTCGTTATATGTCTCTTTGTAGTCATTATGTCTCTTTGTGATCGTTATGTCTCTTTGTAGTCGTTATGTCTCTTTGTTGTCGTTATATGTCTCTTTGTAGTCATTATGTCTCTTTGTAGTCGTTATGTCTCTTTGTTGTCGTTATATGTCTCTTTGTAGTCATTATGTCTCTTTGTAGTCGTTATGTCTCTTTGTTGTCGTTATATGTCTCTTTGTAGTCGTTATATGTCTCTTTGTAGTCATTATGTCTCTTTGTGATCGTTACATGTCTCTTTGTGATCGTTATATGTCTCTTTGTAGTCATTATGTCTCTTTTTAGTCATTATGTCTCTTTTTAGTCGTTATATGTCTCTTTGTAGTCGTTATATGTCTCTTTGTGGTCGTTACATGTCTCTTTGTGGTCGTTACATGTCTCTTTGTAGTCGTTATATGTTTCTTTGTAGTCGTTATGTCTCTTTGTAGTCGTTATATGTCTCTTTGTAGTCGTTATATGTCTCTTTGTGGTCGTTACATGTCTCTTTGTGGTCGTTACATGTCTCTTTGTAGTCGTTATATGTTTCTTTTTAGTCATTATGTCTCTTTTTAGTCGTTATATGTCTCTTTGTAGTCGTTATATGTCTCTTTGTGGTCGTTACATGTCTCTTTGTAGTCGTTATATGTTTCTTTGTAGTCGTTATGTCTCTTTGTAGTCGTTATGTCTCTTTGTGGTCGTTACATGTCTCTTTGTAGTCGTTATATGTCTCTTTGTGGTCACTCTATGTCTCTCCCTGTCGGTCTATGTTTCGCCCTCTACCCTCATGCAGTATCTCTGCCTCTCTTCATGCTTCCTCCCACCAGGACGTCACACTCCTGCAGCCTCCTTCTCCTTTGACAACTCAATTCCTTCTCTTCAGCAGTGAGTTCCAGGAGCTGCTGAGCCAAAAACAATGAGCTCTGACATTTTGGCCACAATCAATCACAAAGCTGATCTCCAGGCTCCTGGTGATAATGGTTATTACCATTATTCACTCCCTGGAAGCACTAAAGCCGTGGAACGAGTACGGAGGAAGATTGAGAGAGAGAAAGGAAACTTAATGAAAAGCTTCAAAAGGGGTCGCACAATTGTTTCTTACACCGTGATGAACATAAAGATTCTTAGGGGAGGAGCCAGGCTATGAGGGGGAGGAGCCAGACTATGAGGGCAGAGCTGCTGGATGGAAAGGAAACAACAGAAGAAGAGAAAAACCTTTTGGCTGCAAAGGTCGGATTCTAATGCCTCTCCTCCAACTTATACACTGATATTAATTATTGCATATTTTAAAGTCTGCCTGATTGTAAACATGTCCTCTAAACTTCTAGTGAGTTTAAACTCAGTCTGTAAATACTTTATATTATTATTATTATAATTATTATTAGAGGAATGGATGTATATGTGTGGGATGTCTAGGAATTAAGGTGCAGTATTATTTGACTACAAATGACGTTCCAGAACCTGGACACCAAATATCTAAAGACCTTCAAGAAACAGCAGGAAGAGAGAGAAACACAGCGTGGTCCGACCTGAGGACTGTTGTCTCCCCCCCCCCCCCCCCCAACGGACCAATCACTCTCCGGCTTGTTTCTGAACTGATAAGCGACGGCTCGTAAACCAGAACCTTGGATTGAAGGTCGATGCCGTGAACCGATTACAGTTAATAAGTCATCTTTATTCCGGTTTGATTTAACGTCAGCTGGCGGTTCCTTCATTCATTTCTTTAATCGGAGCCGACTTCAAACATCCCAAAACTAGTTGGAACAAGTTACTGAAGGTTTCACGATCGGATGATATCTGATTATTGTCTCTCGCTGCTTCCTTTGCCACAGCCATGAAATGTTTTAAAATATACATGTATATGAAATATAATTCCAGTTATTGTCAGACATATTTGAAACAGCTTCTTTACGACCCGTTTCCCTGAGAGAAGACGCCTCGTGGTCTCATTCATCTGAGCTAACGGTGATCAATGGTAAACAACGCCGACGGGCTAACCGTGTTAAATTGAAGCAATTTCCCTCTAATGCAGTCTCCAGATATCTGATGAATACATTTATTAAAATGATATTAAGATGTATGACCTCAGTCGGACACATGTGAATGGATGGGATGGCGCTCTCGGCTCAGGGGGCGGACTTTAGTCATGAACGCACCAGAGAGATGAAACCCAAGAGGCTTCTGGGAAACGTCAACCCTAAACCAACGTCCCACTGACGTTTGAATTTGTGCTTATGAATGTTTT
>NC_046984.1:18404157-18411657 GCF_009769545.1 Cyclopterus lumpus | reverse complement strand
GTTTTAGTTCTAGGTTCCATTACTTCTCAGAGTGTATATGTTCAAATTTTCAGAACAGCGAAGGCGTTGCAGCAGCGTAACATGAGGAAGCCTGAATGTTCTGGGATTTAATCTCTATTGAAGGATTAAATGAGTTAGAGGAGGAAAGTCCATAAAAAGCTGACTGGATGAGAGGAATGTCAGGAATTAGAGAGGATTAGTGTCAATAGGAGCACCGGTGAACCATAGGCCCCGGATCGATACTGTTGTGTGATTAAGTCTGTTGTTGTGAGCGGTTCAACAAACCAGATCTGATGCTGGACGATTACGTCTGAATGGAAAACCGATGCCAGCCTGACGGAGACGCCACAAACGCTCAGAAACCAACAGGAAACCACAGAAAACCAACAGGAAACCACAGAAAACCAACAGGAAACCACAGAAAACCAACAGGAAACTACAGGAAATCAAGAGGAAACCAACAGAAAACCAACAGGAAACCAAGAGGAAACCACAGGAAAACAACAGGAAACCAAGAGGAAACCACAGGAAAACAACAGGAACAAAAGAGGAAATCAAGAGGAAACCAACAGGAAACCAACAGAATACCACAGGAAATCAAGAGGAAACCAACAGAATACCACAGGAAACCAACAGAAAACCAACAGGAAACCAAGAGGAAACCACAGGAAACCAACAGGAAACCAAGAGGAAACCCATAGGAAACCAAGAGGAAACCAAGAAGAAACCACAGGAAACCAACAGGAAACCAAGAGGAAACCACAGGAAACCAACAGGAAACCGCTTGTCGAACCTCAGATTCAAGACCAACAGTGCGGATTCCGTCCCGGTCGTGGAACAGTGGACCAGCTCTTTACCCTCGCAAGATTACTGGAGGGGTCCTGGGAGTTTGCCCAACCAGTTTACATGTGCTTTGTAGACCTGGAGAAGGCTTTCGACCGGGTCCCTCGGGGGGTTTTGTGGGGGGTGCTGCGGGAGTATGGGGTGCCGGACCCGTTGGCACGGGCCATCCGGTCTCTGTACGCCTGCAGTAGGAGCTGTGTTCGTCTCCTCGGTAGTAAGTCAGACACGTTCCCGGTGGGTGTTGGCCTCCGCCAGGGGACAGGCGGATCGGTGCGGCTGCAGCAGTAAAACAGGCGCTGTACCGGTCCGTCTTGGTGAAGAGGGAGCTGAGCCGGAAGGCAAAGCTCTCCATTTACTGGTCGGTCTACGTTCCAACCCTCACCTATGGTCACGAACTCTGGGTCGTGACCGAAAGAACGAGATCTGGGATACAAGCGGCCGAAATGAGCTTCCTCTGTAGGGTGGCCGGGCTCAGCCTTAGAGATAGGGTAAGGAGCTCGGACATCAGGGGGAGCTTGGAGTCGAGTCGCTGCTCCTTCGTGTCCAAAGGAGTCAGCTGAGGTGGTTCATCTAGTCAGGATGCCTCCTGGACGCCTCCCATTAGAGGTTTTCCGGGCACGTCCAACTGGTAGGAGGCCCCGGGGAAGACCGAGGACACGCTGGAGGGATTATATCTCCCGGCTGGCCTTGGAACGCCTCGGGATCCCCCAGAATGAGCTGGAAAGTGTTGCGGGTGAGAGGGAGGCCTGGGTCGGCCTGCTGAACCTGCTGTCACCGCGACCCGACCCCGGATAAGCGGCTGATAATGGATGGATGGATAGTTATATATATATTGTAGTGTCACGGGCTGTCGCTAGGACAGGCTAGCCTGGGGCAGTGCAAAAAGAGAGCTGGACACAGGCACGTCCGAGGGTATTTAACAAAAAGTAAAGGTTTATTTCCCATCCCACCAGCAAGGTAACGTCCAAACAACAAAGTATCAAAAAAGGGTCCAGTTAGAAAACATAAAACATCCCGGAGGAGAAAGTGGTTAATTAACCAAACAAAACTCAACACTGGTGAATCCAGGCTACGAGGTCCTCTTCTTTGTCGTCCTCTTCCAGGTGCTTGTGGGTTCACCTTCCGCTTGTGTTCCCCCTCCTTCCCAGGTGCTCTCTCTTAAGTCTTCCAGCCCTGCCTCAATCAGGTGCCTTAAGCAGCTGCAGCTGGGTGAGCGGTGAGGCAGGCTGGGAGATGTAGTTCTTGCACTGGCGGCCATTTTGTAGCGCCCCTCCACTACCTGTCCCCTTGTGATGCCACAATATATATATATATATATCTATATAGTTATATCTATATAGTTATATATATATAACTATATATATATCTATATAGTTATATCTATATAGTTATATATATATAACTATATATATATATAATTATGTATATTTTTATGTAACTATATATATAGCTATATAAATATAGTTGGGAAATATGAACTGAAATCTTGGCTGGGCTGCAGAATGACATCCTGAGATAGTAAAAGATGATGATTATTAGTGATACGATCCTTCATACAAACACTATTTCCTCTTGAAGATTCATTCAGAACATTTGGTTATTACTAATAATATATTTTGCTATTCATTTGTTTTCCTCTTTCCTCTTCTGGATGGAGATGGGCGGGGCTTGAACAGATTAAAAAGTTATTCTGAGCATTAGTTATTAGTATGAAAACCTAATGTTACACACTGATGATGTTATTTCAGACTCCATGTTCCGGCAACAAAAGACACTTTCAACACGTTTTCTCGCGGTTCTTCTGGAGTTCACATCAGATTCATCATGAAACTTTCACTGCATGTTCATAATGTTGTCAATATTTTGAAGGGAAGCCACAAAGATCTCCTGAATGCACTGAGCGTTGATTTGGTTGGGAGTTCAAATCCAGACAATTACCACCAAGTTATTAAACATCACATCAACGAACCGATGAGACTTCAGGTTCTAGAACGTCTCTGGTTCCAATGGACACAGAAGACTTCCTCTTGTCAGTCCAACTTATTACATGTTGTCATGTGATAACTGGTCCTCAGCCACAGTGTGTTGGTTCCTGTGGGACCTCTGCTGGTTCTGAGCCAGATTGAGGGGGGGGGGGGGGGGGGGGGGGCTGCACAGGTATTCAACCAACAAGAATGACAACGGCTCCATTGATATATTTCACTTTCTAAAGGTATCCACCTCATAACAATAGTCCCAGTCTGGCTCTAGTGGTTTGCCCATTTTTTATCCTTCTTTATTAGCTGCATGACATTTTAAATGTAATAATTACAAATCACATAATAGGACAATTAATCTAACTGATGCACGATATTCCCCAAAACCCAGTCTGAGGGTCGATGGACGCTTGCTCAGAAGTCGTTGGTAAGTCGTGTCCCCTGGAGAACGTTACGGGTCAAAGTGTTCCAAATAAATCTGCTGATGCATTTTAAACACAAGTGTGTGTTTCTCACTGTCGTCCTGCGGTCATAATGCCCCCCCCCCCCCCCCAGATGCACTTACTCTAAATCACTCAGATAAGAGTATCGAGAGGCTAAATGCCTCCATCTGTCTTCTCCCTGTATTGTAATTTCCACCATCCCGTATCGATTACGCTTCAAAATCCATTGAGCCTAATGTGACTTCATCAAGATTGTCATGGAAACGTCTCCAGGACAGCATTGAGCATCCTTGAGCCGGCAGCTGTTCTCAAGGCCCTATCAATGGTTTGACTAGTGTTGAAGGACCAATGCAGGTCAACCAAAGCTGCTTTGTTGTCCAACATTGCAAAATGAAACTGAAGAGTTAGTTTTGTTCTTGCTGCCAATCACTAATCAAAAGGTTGAGTGGAACTTCTTTAACTGTGTGAAATGTTTTCTGAACTTTAAAGTGTTGCGTAACGTGGTGCCTTTGGTTTGAGTACACACACAGTAGTCCAAAGGTCGGGGTAGAGGTCCCACTGAGGGGATGTTTAAGGAAACCTTGAACCCAAAGAAGAAGCAGACATCCCATAAAGTTCAAACACCAGAGAGAACGATGCTTTGCTGCTTCCTCCCAACAGCAGAATAACATCCGAAAACAAGACAGTAAAACAGTTGATGTCTCTGAACCGTCAATCAAAACCACCTGACAGGAAGTGGAGACCTCAAACCCTAACCCTGGGGGGGTCCAACGCAACCAACAGCATCTCTAAACAGCATCACTCACCGTAGTCGATGTCGTAGAACACGATGAACTTCTGCCAGCACAGCTCCTCCACCAGAGTCAGCATGAGGTCGTTGAGGCGGACGGGCGGCCGGGCGGCCAGCGTGTAGCGCTGCCCGGCGGGGCTGGGGTTGAAGGGGCAGGCGGTGCGCGGCGACCCCTCGCTGTTCCTCTGGATGTACAGGTGAGGGATGTGCATGGCGTCCGTCAGGGACTGCAGGGCGCTGGCCGACGCGCAGCCCGTGGAGGTGACCAGCGCAAGGATGCCCTGGTTCATCAGCTCGCAGGCTGCAGAGGAGACGGAGGGGAGAGGAAGGCATGAAGCAGAATAAATGTGTTCCAAGTGAAACAAACATCTTTTAAAAGACTGAACTTGTGTTTCTAGAGAACAAACCCATGGTTAGTGCAGTTTCATAAAACACAGATCAGTGCCGCCAGGACGAAGAGCCAGAGGCTGCAAAGACTCAGGCGAGGCCCAGTGCGATGCTAAATGCTGCCTTGACCTCCCATTACGGATATTAGGTGCATTATCATAAATCTATTGCGCAGGCTGACAGGTAACAGCAGATGTTATCTCTGACCTACTTCTGAAACCTCCAGACCTGCACTTAAAAAGAGCACATCCCCAGATGACTTAACAGGCCACATGTCTGCTGAGGTCGAGCTGAAGGTGAAGATGCAGCCGGCAGGCGCATTCCTCTGAACGCTGCGGCGGACTCAGCTGTCACGCCTGTTTGTGGAGATAAACACCGGGAAGCAGAACCATGTGTCTCATCTGTTTTAAAACCACACACAGCAGATGGAGAGCAGGGGGTCAAGGGTCAAGGTCCTAATGAAGCATACCGCGTAAGGGCAGAAGCAGTATGCACTAGAAGTAAAGTTCAGGTTCAGGAACCAAATCCAACCCTGTGTACTTCTTAGTGTTTCCACTAACACCTCGATGCCTTCATGGACACAGAGGAGCATCGTGCAGAGGAGCATCGTGCAGAGGAGCATCGTGCAGAGGAGCATCATGCAGAGGAGCATCGTGCAGAGGAGCATCGTGCAGAGGAGCATCTTGCAGAGGAGCATCGTGCAGAGGAGCATCGTGCAGAGGAGCATCGTGCGGTCCACTCTGAGAAGAAAGAAGCACGTTGCAGCTTTCAGCTCGAGCTCCTCACTCATTCACTTCCACTGCACGTCTGTTTCTTTCCATCTCCTCCATCGACGTGGACCTGCCGGCCCTCCTGTGTGCTCAGACAGACACACTATCATTTAAAGTGCTCTATGAATGAGAGCTCCAGAACCCGTTTCGGTTCCCCGTGCCGAGGCAGCGCCAGCCGGCTCATCGTCCTCTCAGAACCCTGTTAGGAGCACCACATCAGAACCCTGTTAGGAGCCACCACATCAGAACCCTGTTAGGAGCACCACATCAGAACCCTGTTAGGAGCACCACATCAGAACCCTGTTAGGAGCACCACATCAGAACCCTGTTAGGAGCCACCACATCAGAACCCTGTTAGGAGCACCACATCAGAACCCTGTTAGGAGCACCACATCAGAACCCTGTTAGGAGCCACCACATCAGAACCCTGTTAGGAGCACCACATCAGAACCCTGTTAGGAGCCACCACATCAGAACCCTGTTAGGAGCACCACATCAGAACCCTGTTAGGAGCCACCACATCAGAACCCTGTTAGGAGCTCCACATCAGAACCCTGTTAGGAGCACCACATCAGAACCCTGTTAGGAGCCACCACATCAGAACCCTGTTAGGAGCACCACATCAGAACCCTGTTAGGAGCTCCACATCAGAACCCTGTTAGGAGCCACCACATCAGAACCCTGTTAGGAGCACCACATCAGAACCCTGTGAGGAGAACCACATCAGAACCCTGTGAGGAGGTTCCTGTTAAAGTTAAACAAGAAACACAAAAAAAAACTGTGATACAAACAGACCATGAAGCAGGGTATGCTTTAGGGCGGGGCTACAAGGTGATTGACAGGTCCACACCAGAACCGTATACGGCGTCTCTAGGTCCCTCCTCCTCAGTCCAGTTATAGTCACTTCCTGTTTACTAATACCATTGTGATGAAAAACTGAAGGCTTCAAACCATCAGTACACAAACGCCACCTGACGACATATTAATTATTAATTAATGAGTCGCAGTGCATCACTGTTCAGAGGTGGAGCTCCACACAGCACTGGACAGCCTGCTCATCGTTGTCTTTAATCCCAGTTTAACCACATCGACACACTGGGACATCACCAGTTACTGTAATGTTACAGCCAGTCCTGGGCTGCCCTAACATTTACAAAGCCACATGGAGCCACATGGCTTCACCTTCACTCAGTCCAGATGCTTCACCTTCATCCACCCTTCATCCACCCATAACACATGTAATCTCAGAGATAAAGAGACGGACGAGGCCTCTGTGGAAGTGGAGCCGTTGAACCTACTTGTATTAAATTAGTAAATGTGTTTTAGTTCTTTAGATAAAAGCCCACCAGATGAGATTGGAATCTGACTCATGGGGCTAATAACCATGAATCCATGTGGCCTGTGGAGGTCAGGATGCTGGCTCCTGATTGGTGGATGAGAGTCTACCTGGTGCCTCTGGTGAGATGCTGGAGTCTCATGGAGACGCAATACGGAACAAACAAGAGTTCGCGGATGGACGCCGCTTTGCACACGTCACTGAGGATGATGTCATGAATTAAGGGCGCCGCCCCGGGACGGGGGAGTCCTCTCACGCTCCCTGTTCTTTTAAAGGTTTGCAAACAACGACGAGTTCAAGTGCATTTTTATTTTAAGACTTTAGAGGAAATGTTCATGTTGAGGCCTTCAGGGTCAAGGGTCAAGCAAAGAGTCTCTGCCCCATCATGGAGTCCCCTAACTTTAGAACATCAAGTGATTAGTGTTCAGCATTAAGGATAATAATAGTTCCCAGCGTGCTTCCCCAATAACGCTGTAAATCTCTGCGTTCGTCCATAATCCATCAGCCGGCGTTGGCGGCTCGGTGTCTAATGAGCCTCGCTGCAGTCACAGAGGACCTCCGAGCAGAATGGGACTAATAGGTGGGGCGGCTTCTGGAACGCAGCCGGTGGCTGTTGGCATGACTCAGCGTGACGAGTCCACGCCGAGTCATGTTTCATCTGCTCAGAGCGACTCAAGCAGACACACACCATTAGAGGCTCTCTTATTACTGGCATCTGCATTCAATATCTCACTTCAAATTAGCTGCAAACAAACATCTTATCCTTGGAGCGGTTATGGATATGCACAATAATCCTCTGATTTGGATGCACGGACATAACGTCTAAATGTCTCAGGCGCTACCTGGAGATTTGATTCGTGGACGAGGTAAACGTCCTTTACGCCTGAAGCGTCATCAGGGAATTAAAATAACACCCGTGAGGAGAACTGTTTGATCCCGTTAGACGTCGGGGAAA
>NC_046984.1:18399157-18401657 GCF_009769545.1 Cyclopterus lumpus | reverse complement strand
TGTTGCCTCAGTGAGGAGACGCGGTGAAACATATTACTATATTACATTTAGTAACCATATTACGCTGCACACACAGCAGAAGCTCTGCCTCTTGCAGCACAAGCTCTGCCTCCTGCAGCTGAAGCTCTGCCTCTTGCAGCACTAACTCTGCCTCCTGCAGCACAAGCTCTGCCTCCTGCAGCTGAAGCTCTGCCTCCTGCAGCAGAAGCTCTGCCTCCTGCAGCAGAAGCTCTGCCTCTTGCAGCACAAGCTCTGCCTCCTGCAGCACAAGCTCTGCCTCCTGCAGCACAAACTCTGCCTCCTGCAGCTGAAGCTCTGCCTCCTGCAGCAGAAGCTCTGCCTCTTGCAGCACAAGCTCTGCCTCCTGCAGCACAAGCTCTGCCTCTTGCAGCAGAAGCTCTGCCTCCTGCAGCTGAAGCTCTGCCTCCTGCAGCAGAAGCTCTGCCTCCTGCAGCTGAAGCTCTGCCTCCTGCAGCTGAAGCTCTGCCTCCTGCAGCAGAAGCTCTGCCTCTTGCAGCACAAGCTCTGCCTCCTGCAGCTGAAGCTCTGCCTCCTGCAGCAGAAGCTCTGCCTCTTGCAGCACAAGCTCTGCCTCCTGCAGCACAAGCTCTGCCTCCTGCAGCTGAAGCTCTGCCTCCTGCAGCAGAAGCTCTGCCTCTTGCAGCACAAGCTCTGCCTCCTGCAGCACAAGCTCTGCCTCCTGCAGCTGAAGCTCTGCCTCTTGCAGCACAAGCTCTGCCTCCTTCAGCTGAAGCTCTGCCTCTTGCAGCACAAGCTCTGCCTCCTGCAGCTGAAGCTCTGCCTCCTGCAGCAGAAGCTCTGCCTCCTGTAGCAGAAGCTCTGCCTCCTGCAGCAGAAGCTCTGCCTCTTGCAGCACAAGCTCTGCCTCCTGCAGCTGAAGCTCTGCCTCCTGCAGCAGAAGCTCTGCCTCCTGTAGCAGAAGCTCTGCCTCCTGTAGCAGAAGCTCTGCCTCCTGCAGCTGAAGCTCTGCCTCCTGCAGCTGAAGCTCTGCCTCCTGCAGCTGAAGCTATGCCTCCTGCAGCTGAAGCTCTGCTCCCCCGGAGCTTTACAAAGCTCTGGATGAGCAGCTCACATCTGCCGTTATCTTCATCAACATGTTTCAGCTCTTCATCATGAAATGATTTAGAAAACAAATTATTAAAGCAGTTCATCAGCTGCTTGCGTGTTCCAGCCTGAATCTGTCTTAAGCTTCAGTGGCGCTGCGTGTTAGCGCTGCGTGTTAGCGCTGCGTGTTAGCGCTGCGTGTTAGCGCTGCGTGTTAGCGCTGCGTGTTAGCGCTGCGTGTTAGCGCTGCGTGTTAGCGCTGCGTGTTAGCGCTGCGTGTTAGCGCTGCGTGTTAGCGCTGCGTGTTAGCGCTGCGTGTTAGCGCTGCAGCTAACGTCTCATAGTGCGTCCGGCCCGCAGCCTCACGCAGGCCTCCATGAACAACTGAAGGAGACAAGCTTCGTGCATCCAGAGGCATTAGAAGAGAACAACAAGAGTGCCTTTGTGCTGGAGGGCAGAGCAGCAGAACAAGTCTTCTGGAAAGGTTTGTTCTGCTCCGTCACGGACCGGGAACGTTGCGTAATCCTGCTCACACGTTCACTCTGATTCAGTACATGCTGTAAGAAAAGTGAAGAAGCATGTTTTGATCCACTTTCACATTGTTAGCTCTTTTTGCTCTGGTTTGGTCTCCAGCAACTCCTAACGGCCTTTTAGTGGACACAAGATCAAATGTATGAAAACACCTGAAGGCCACACAGGTGATCAATCACCGTATGGATCAATCACTTTATGGATCAAACACTGTATGGATTAATGACAGGATGGATCAATGACCATATGGATCAATCACCGTATGGATCAAACACTGTATGGATCAATCACTTTATGGATCAAACACTGTATGGATTAATGACAGGATGGATCAATGACCATATGGATCAATCACCGTATGGATCAAACACTGTATGGATTAATGACAGGATGGATCAATGACAGTATGGATCAATCGCCGCCCCGGGACGGGGGAGTCCTCTCACGCTCCCTGTTCTTTTAAAGGTTTGCAAACAACGACGAGTTCAAGTGCATTTTTATTTTAAGACTTTAGAGGAAATGTTCATGTTGAGGCCTTCAGGGTCAAGGGTCAAGCAAAGAGTCTCTGCCCCATCATGGAGTCCCCTAACTTTAGAACATCAAGTGATTAGTGTTCAGCATTAAGGATAATAATAGTTCCCAGCGTGCTTCCCCAATAACGCTGTAAATCTCTGCGTTCGTCCATAATCCATCAGCCGGCGTTGGCGGCTCGGTGTCTAATGAGCCTCGCTGCAGTCACAGAGGACCTCCGAGCAGAATGGGACTAATAGGTGGGGCGGCTTCTGGAACGCAGCCGGTGGCTGTTGGCATGACTCAGCGTGACGAGTCCACGCCGAGTCATGTTTCATCTGCTCAGAGCGACTCAAGCAGACACACACCATTAGAGGCTCTCTTATTACTGGCA
>NC_046984.1:18389157-18396657 GCF_009769545.1 Cyclopterus lumpus | reverse complement strand
GAAGTGTCAGTCTGAAGCCCCGCCCCCTCTTCATTCACACCATGCGTCCTCTCTTTAAAGAAATGTTCCTGTTGCCTCAGTGAGGAGACGCGGTGAAACATATTACTATATTACATTTAGTAACCATATTACGCTGCACACACAGCAGAAGCTCTGCCTCTTGCAGCACAAGCTCTGCCTCCTGCAGCTGAAGCTCTGCCTCTTGCAGCACTAACTCTGCCTCCTGCAGCACAAGCTCTGCCTCCTGCAGCTGAAGCTCTGCCTCCTGCAGCAGAAGCTCTGCCTCCTGCAGCAGAAGCTCTGCCTCTTGCAGCACAAGCTCTGCCTCTTGCAGCACAAGCTCTGCCTCCTGCAGCACAAGCTCTGCCTCCTGCAGCACAAACTCTGCCTCCTGCAGCTGAAGCTCTGCCTCCTGCAGCAGAAGCTCTGCCTCTTGCAGCACAAGCTCTGCCTCCTGCAGCACAAGCTCTGCCTCTTGCAGCAGAAGCTCTGCCTCCTGCAGCTGAAGCTCTGCCTCCTGCAGCAGAAGCTCTGCCTCCTGCAGCTGAAGCTCTGCCTCCTGCAGCTGAAGCTCTGCCTCCTGCAGCAGAAGCTCTGCCTCTTGCAGCACAAGCTCTGCCTCCTGCAGCTGAAGCTCTGCCTCCTGCAGCAGAAGCTCTGCCTCTTGCAGCACAAGCTCTGCCTCCTGCAGCACAAGCTCTGCCTCCTGCAGCTGAAGCTCTGCCTCCTGCAGCAGAAGCTCTGCCTCTTGCAGCACAAGCTCTGCCTCCTGCAGCACAAGCTCTGCCTCCTGCAGCTGAAGCTCTGCCTCTTGCAGCACAAGCTCTGCCTCCTTCAGCTGAAGCTCTGCCTCTTGCAGCACAAGCTCTGCCTCCTGCAGCTGAAGCTCTGCCTCCTGCAGCAGAAGCTCTGCCTCCTGTAGCAGAAGCTCTGCCTCCTGCAGCAGAAGCTCTGCCTCTTGCAGCACAAGCTCTGCCTCCTGCAGCTGAAGCTCTGCCTCCTGCAGCAGAAGCTCTGCCTCCTGTAGCAGAAGCTCTGCCTCCTGTAGCAGAAGCTCTGCCTCCTGCAGCTGAAGCTCTGCCTCCTGCAGCTGAAGCTCTGCCTCCTGCAGCTGAAGCTATGCCTCCTGCAGCTGAAGCTCTGCTCCCCCGGAGCTTTACAAAGCTCTGGATGAGCAGCTCACATCTGCCGTTATCTTCATCAACATGTTTCAGCTCTTCATCATGAAATGATTTAGAAAACAAATTATTAAAGCAGTTCATCAGCTGCTTGCGTGTTCCAGCCTGAATCTGTCTTAAGCTTCAGTGGCGCTGCGTGTTAGCGCTGCGTGTTAGCGCTGCGTGTTAGCGCTGCGTGTTAGCGCTGCGTGTTAGCGCTGCGTGTTAGCGCTGCGTGTTAGCGCTGCGTGTTAGCGCTGCGTGTTAGCGCTGCGTGTTAGCGCTGCGTGTTAGCGCTGCGTGTTAGCGCTGCGTGTTAGCGCTGCGTGTTAGCGCTGCGTGTTAGCGCTGCGTGTTAGCGCTGCGTGTTAGCGCTGCGTGTTAGCGCTGCGTGTTAGCGCTGCAGCTAACGTCTCATAGTGCGTCCGGCCCGCAGCCTCACGCAGGCCTCCATGAACAACTGAAGGAGACAAGCTTCGTGCATCCAGAGGCATTAGAAGAGAACAACAAGAGTGCCTTTGTGCTGGAGGGCAGAGCAGCAGAACAAGTCTTCTGGAAAGGTTTGTTCTGCTCCGTCACGGACCGGGAACGTTGCGTAATCCTGCTCACACGTTCACTCTGATTCAGTACATGCTGTAAGAAAAGTGAAGAAGCATGTTTTGATCCACTTTCACATTGTTAGCTCTTTTTGCTCTGGTTTGGTCTCCAGCAACTCCTAACGGCCTTTTAGTGGACACAAGATCAAATGTATGAAAACACCTGAAGGCCACACAGGTGATCAATCACCGTATGGATCAATCACTTTATGGATCAAACACTGTATGGATTAATGACAGGATGGATCAATGACCATATGGATCAATCACCGTATGGATCAAACACTGTATGGATTAATGACAGGATGGATCAATGACAGTATGGATCAATCACCGTATGGATCAAACACTGTATGGATTAATGACAGGATGGATCAATGACCATATGGATCAATCACCGTATGGATCAAACACTGTATGGATTAATGACAGGATGGATCAATGACAGTATGGATCAATCACCGTATGGATCAAACACTGTATGGATTAATGACAGGATGGATCAATGACAGTATGGATCAATGACCGTATGGATCAATGAGCGTATGGATCAATGACCGTATGGATCAATCACCGTATGGATCAATGAGCGTATGGATTAATGACAGGATGGATCAATGACAGTATGGATCAATGACCGTATGGATCAATGAGCGTATGGATCAATGACCGTATGGATCAATCACCGTATGGATCAATGACCGTATGGATCAATCACCGTATGGATCAATGAGCGTATGGATCAATGAGCGTATGGATCAATGAGCGTATGGATCAATGACCGTATGGATCAATCACCGTATGGATCAATGACCGTATGGACCAATGAACGTATGGATCAATGAGCGTATGGATCAATGACCGTATGGATCAATGACCGTATGGATCAATGACCGTATCGATCAATCACCGTATGGATCAATCACCGTATGGATCAATCACCGTATGGACCAATGAACGTATGGATCAATCACCGTATGGACCAATGAACGTATGGATCAATGAGCGTATGGATCAATGACCGTATGGATCAATGACCGTATGGACCAATGAACGTATGGATCAATGAGCGTATGGATCAATGAGCGTATGGATCAATGAGCGTATGGATCAATGACCGTATGGATCAATGACCGTATCGATCAATCACCGTATGGATCAATCACCGTATGGATCAATGAGCGTATGGACCAATGAACGTATGGATCAATCACCGTATGGATCAATGAGCGTATGGATCAATGAGCGTATGGATCAATGACCGTATGGATCAATCACCGTATGGATCAATGACCGTATGGATCAATCACCGTATGGATCAATCACCGTATGGATCAATGACCGTATGGATCAATGACCGTATGGATCAATGACAGTATGGATCAATGACCGTATGGATCAATGAGCGTATGGATCAATGACCGTATGGATCAATCACCGTATGGATCAATGAACGTATGGATCAATCACCGTATGGATCAATCACCGTATGGATCAATGACCGTATGGATCAATGACCGTATGGATCAATGACAGTATGGATCAATGACCGTATGGATCAATGAGCGTATGGATCAATGACAGTATGGATCAATCACCGTATGGATCAATGACCGTATGGATCAATGACCGTATGGATCAATGAGCGTATGGATCAATGACCGTATGGATCAATGACCGTATGGATCAATGACAGTATGGATCAATGACAGTATGGATCAATGACCGTATGGATCAATGACCGTATGGATCAATGACCGTATGGATCAATGAGCGTATGGATCAATGACAGTATGGACCAATGACAGTATGGATCAATGACCGTATGGATCAATGACAGTATGGATCAATGACCGTATGGATCAATGACAGTATGGATCAATGACCGTATGGATCAATGACCGTATGGATCAATGAGCGTATGGATCAATGACAGTATGGATCAATGACCGTATGGATCAATGACAGTATGGATCAATGACAGTATGGATCAATGACCGTATGGATCAATGAGCGTATGGATCAATGACAGTATGGATCAATCACCGTATGGATCAATGACCGTATGGATCAATGACAGTATGGATCAATGACCGTATGGATCAATGACAGTATGGATCAATGACAGTATGGATCAATGAGCGTATGGATCAATGACCGTATGGATCAATGACAGTATGGACCAATGAACGTATGGATCAATGAGCGTATGGATCAATCACCGTATGGATCAATGACAGTATGGATCAATGAGCGTATGGATCAATGAGCGTATGGATCAATGACAGTATGGATCAATGACCGTATGGATCAATGAGCGTATGGATCAATGACCGTATGGATCAATGAGCGTATGGATCAATGAGCGTATGGATCAATGACAGTATGGATCAATGAGCGTATGGATCAATGAGCGTATGGATCAATGACCGTATGGATCAATGAGCGTATGGATCAATGAGCGTATGGATCAATGACCGTATGGATCAATGAGCGTATGGATCAATGAGCGTATGGATCAATGAGCGTATGGATCAATGACAGTATGGATCAATGAGCGTATGGATCAATGAGCGTATGGATCAATGACCGTATGGATCAATCACCGTATGGATCAATGACCGTATGGATCAATGACCGTATGGATCAATGACCGTATGGATCAATGACCGTATGGATCAATGACCGTATGGATCAATGAGCGTATGGATCAATGAGCGTATGGATCAATGACCGTATGGACAGGGATATATCATAACTATGTCTCTTGCCATCTGTCTGTGCAGGTTCTGTATTTTAATGTAAAAGAGGACGAAGAGACAAAATAGAAGAATAAATCGTCCAATCTCTGCTTCTCACCGTTTCATTCAATAAAAGGTTATCAGGAAGGGGGCGTCGGCCTCCCTGGGAGCCAATCAGCTCGTCTTTTGAAGACATGACAAGCTCTGCACATGTTGGACACATGAGCCTGAACAACAGGCCACGCCCCCCAGAGCAGTCTCTTCAATCAAAGGTTCAGATATTGTTCCTGCTTATTGTTCCTGCTTATTGTTCTCCACGTCTATAAAGTGCTGGTTTCCACTTTCCAGGTTATTATGGTGATAAAAATCATAATTATTGTTTTATGGCGCCCAGAGAGCGATATCTTTGTGAAATCTCGTCTCATTACCGAGCGGAGTGTCTGAGTCCTGAGTCAAAAATAAAAAAACAAGAGGAATTAATTTGGCGAGCAGAAGCGACTGTTTGTTTGTTGAGGAGCAAGTTGAGGAGCGATGACCTCACCACGTGGATATGAAGTGGTGATTATGATCAAATATATCACTTCACCCCTCACACCAGAGAGGAAGCCCTGAGGAGGCGTTCCAACACCAGGCTGAAACTCCTCCCCCCCCCCCCCCCCCCCCCCTCCTCCTCCTCCTCCCCCCCTCCTCCTCCTCCCCCCCCCCTCCTCCTCCTCCTCCTCCCCCCGAGGAGCAGCGCAGTCCGCTGGTTCCTGTCAGCTTCCACAAGTAGCCGACAGGGGGGTCAGAGGTCAGCGCCTCATCCCAGAAACAGAGCACCGTCTGGGGGATAGCGGGGCCCGCGGACAGCACGCAGATCAAGGACACGCTCATCCACCCGTGACAGAGGAGCGAGGGAGCGAGGGAGGGAAGATGAGAGGAAAGAAGATGAGAGGAAAGAAGATGAGGTAAGAAAATGAGAGGAGAAGAAAGGAGTGAATACATTATTAGAGAAAGAAATAACTGAAAGAGGGAGAGGAGGAACAGAGGGAGAAACCACTTGGAAGGATGGTAGGAATGAGAGAAAGGAAGGAAGTTAGGAGAGGAAGGATGCATATGTACTGGAGAACTGGACCAAACCAGGACTAGAACACCAGTGAGAACTGGACCAAACCAGGACTAGAACACCAGTGAGAACTGGACCAAACCAGGACTAGAACACCAGTGAGAACTGGACCAAACCAGAACTAGAACACCAGTGAGAACTGGACCAAACCAGGACTAGAACACCAGTGAGAACTGGACCAAACCAGAACTAGAACACCAGTGAGAACTGGACCAAACCAGGACTAGAACACCAGTGAGAACTGGACCAAACCAGGACTAGAACACCAGTGAGAACTGGACCAAACCAGAACTAGAACACCAGTGAGTACTGGACCAAACCAGGACTAGAACACCAGTGAGAACTGGACCAAACCAGGACTAGAACACCAGTGAGTACTGGACCAAACCAGGACTAGAACACCAGTGAGAACTGGACCAAACCAGGACTAGAACACCAGTGAGAACTGGACCAAACCAGGACTAGAACACCAGTGAGAACTGGACCAAACCAGGACTAGAACACCAGTGAGTACTGGACCAAACCAGGACTAGAACACCAGTGAGAACTGGACCAAACCAGAACTAGAACACCAGTGAGTACTGGACCAAACCAGAACTAGAACACCAGTGAGAACTGGACCAAACCAGGACTAGAACACCAGTGAGAACTGGACCAAACCAGGACTAGAACACCAGTGAGAACTGGACCAAACCAGGACTAGAACACCAGTGAGAACTGGACCAAACCAGGACTAGAACACCAGTGAGAACTGGACCAAACCAGGACTAGAACACCAGTGAGAACTGGACCAAACCAGAACTAGAACACCAGTGAGAACTGGACCAAACCAGGACTAGAACACCAGTGAGAACTGGACCAAACCAGGACTAGAACACCAGTGAGAACTGGACCAAACCAGGACTAGAACACCAGTGAGAACTGGACCAAACCAGGACTAGAACACCAGTGAGTACTGGACCAAACCAGGACTAGAACACCAGTGAGAACTGGACCAAACCAGGACTAGAACACCAGTGAGTACTGGACCAAACCAGGACTAGAACACCAGTGAGTACTGGACCAAACCAGGACTAGAACACCAGTGAGTACTGGACCAAACCAGGACTAGAACACCAGTGAGAACTGGACCAAACCAGGACTAGAACACCAGTGCGTGTCCATGTGTGTGTGTGTGTGTGTGTGTGTGTGTGTGTGTGTACAACGTTCTCTTATCACAGCGTTGGTTATCACACTCGCAGCTCCTTCACAGACGACTTGTCACAGACAGAATATTGTTATATTGTGTCAGCAGTGATTTAAAAACACAACCTATCTCCATGCAATCAGCACAATTGAATGTGTGTGTGTGTGTGTGTGTGTGTGTGTGTGTGTCTGTGTGAGTGTGTGTGTGTACATGTGTGTGTGTGTGTGTGTGTGTGGTGGTGTAAATCAAAGCAACAAGCAGCTGTGGCGGCAGCAGGAAGGAAGGATGAAACAGTGGAGGAGGAGGAGGAGGAGGAGGAGGAGGAGGAAGCTGTAATCCATCCTCTGGGCTCATAGGGTCAAATCAATACACACGACTGAACTCTGAGGAAGCATAACAATAAACAACAATGACAAAAACATCAAAAGGAAAAAGAGGACGACAACTAGAGCTCAAATGATTCTCAATTCTGAAAGCTGCATTCTCTCTCCTGACCACCAGGGGGTGACTCCTCTGGTTGTATAGAAGTCTATGCTTCATGTGTTAAAGCTGCATTCTCTCTCCTGACCACCAGGGGGCGACTCCTCTGGTTGTATAGAAGTCTATGCTTCATGTGTTAAAGCTGCATTCTCTCTCCTGACCACCAGGGGGCGACTCCTCTGGTTGTATAGAAGTCTATGCTTCATGTGTTAAAGCTGCATTCTCTCTCCTGACC
>NC_046984.1:18374157-18384157 GCF_009769545.1 Cyclopterus lumpus | reverse complement strand
AGTCTCCCATTTACACCCTTCCATCATACCCCTCAATAAGCCCTCCTCCCTTTCTAACAGCTTCTACCTCTGGGACATCTATTTATACCCTCTAACAACCTTTAGCCATCACCGTATACCCTCCTTTCTTTCCTTTGAATCATCCCTTTACATCCTTCTACTATCATGTATACGCGTTTACCCTCCTTCTGTACACTTATACCCTCCTATAAAACCTTGAAGTTATAATATATATAAACTTATTCTACCCAAATGACTGCTCTTTCGTCCTTAATACCAACTCTTGTCCATTCATGCCTGTGTTGAATCCCTTTACATCCATTAATCATCACTCTGCACCCTTCATCCCTTCAATAAGCCCTCGTCACCTTCTATTAGCCCCCGTGTCATCTCTTTATACCCCTGAACAACCATTGAGCCATCCCTCAAATTCCTCCATCATGTTTTATAACCTTATCATTCCTTTACACCCTTACCATCCCTCTGTACCCTTCTACGCTCCTGTATGCCCTTTACTTCCATTTCTACCATTATTTTCCCTAACTGACACCTGTCATCCTGTAGACCCAACTATTGTCCATTCATGCCCATGTGTAATCACTTTAAAGCCCATCAATCATCCCTTCACAGCCTTCTATCATCCTTTTAACTCCTCCGTAAGCTCTCCTCCTCATGTGCACCCAAAGGTTATCCATTTCCCCTTAACAACCTTTAGCTATCCCTCCATAATATTAGATAACCTCCTATCATCCCTTTACACCCTTCTGTCATCCTGTAGGAGCTTTTGCCCTCCCTAAGTACCCTTCTACTGTCCTAAATGCCCTTAAAGCGTCCCTTTATACCCAGATGTAGCCCTGCTGACACCTCTGTAATCCTTCACCCCCTTACACTGTGTCTTGGTCCACGTTGCTTCCCATTATTCACCTTAAACTAACGTGTTCAGCCTTTCTGACTTTTTTTTCTTCCACCACTCCATCAGCCAGAAAACACTTTAAATCATCCCTCGGTACCCTGCTTTTATTATTTTAACCCTCTAATAAGTCAGTCTCCTTTATACCCCCAAAACCAATCTGACCTGCCGTAATCATGTGTTGATCCATCTTTAATCTTTTCTTTGTACCTGTCTATTATTCAAATTCATAAATCCTTCCATGTTTACCATAAATAAGTCATTCATACAACTGTGTAATTTCTACCATTTCTTTGACCTCTCCATCATCTCTTTAACCTCTCATCATCTCTTTGACCTCTCCATCATCTCTTTGACCTCTCCATCATCTCTTTGACCTCTCCATCATCTCTTTGACCTCTCATCATTTCTTTGACCTCTCCATCATCTCTTTGACCTCTCATCATCTCTTTGACCTCTCCATCATCTCTTTGACCTCTCCATCATCTCTTTAACCTCTCCATCATCTCTTTGACCTCTCATCATCTCTTTGACCTCTCATCATCTCTTTGAACCTCTCCATCATCTCTTTGACCTCTCATCATCTCTTTGACCTCTCCATCATTTCTTTGACCTCTCATCATCTCTTTGACCTCTCCATCATTTCTTTGACCTCTCCATCATCTCTTTGACCTCTCCATCATTTCTTTGACCTCTCATCATCTCTTTGACCTCTCATCATCTCTTTGACCTCTCCATCATCTCTTTGACCTCTCCATCATTTCTTTGACCTCTCATCATCTCTTTGACCTCTCATCATCTCTTTGACCTCTCCATCATATCTTTGACCTCTCCATCATCTCTTTGACCTCTCCATCATTTCTTTGACCTCTCCATCATCTCTTTGACCTCTCCATCATCTCTTTGACCTCTCCATCATTTCTTTGACCTCTCCATCATCTCTTTGACCTCTCCATCATTTCTTTGACCTCTCCATCATCTCTTTGACCTCTCCATCATCTCTTTGACCTCTCCATCATCTCTTTGACCTCTCCATCATTTCTTTGACCTCTCCATCATCTCTTTGACCTCTCATCATCTCTTTGACCTCTCCATCATCTCTTTGACCTCTCCATCATCTCTTTGACCTCTCCATCATTTCTTTGACCTCTCCATCATCTCTTTGACCTCTCATCATCTCTTTGACCTCTCCATCATCTCTTTGACCTCTCCATCATCTCTTTGACCTCTCATCATCTCTTTGACCTCTCCATCATCTCTTTGACCTTTCATCATCTCTTCGAGCTCTCCATCATCTCTTTGACCTCTCCATCATCTCTTTGACCTCTCATCATCTCTTTGACCTCTCCATCATCTCTTTGACCTCTCCATCATCTCTTTGACCTCTCCATCAGTCCTTCCCACCCACTGTATCGGCCTCTCACCCCTCTCCTATCCCTTCTTCCAGGGTTCAAAGTACAGACATCCAGTGTAGTAAAATGTTTGCTTTGGGATCTGGCAGCAGATCTGACAACAAGGCAGTGGATGCCTCCTCCTCTCAGGACGGAGAGCGCATTATATAACCAGAGACAGGCTACTGTTAGGACTGAGAGAGGGGGGAGAGGGAGAGAGGGGGGGGGGAGAGGGAGGAGGGGGGGAGGGGGAGGAGGGGGAGAGAGGGGGGGGGGGAGAGAGGGAGGGGGGGAGAGGGAGGAGGGGGGAGGGGGAGGAGGGGGAGAGAGGGGGGAGGGGGAGAGAGGGGGGGGGGAGGGGGGAGAGGGAGGAGAGGGGGAGAGGGGGAGAGGGAGGAGAGGGGGAGGGGGAGGAGGGGGAGAGAGGGAGGGGGAGAGAGTCAGAAAGAGAGAGAGAGGGGTGGTACATGTCTTCCTGGTGTTTTATATTCATGTATTCTTCATGTGACTAATAAACATGTTTTCGTGTCTGTTTTTATAGCTCTACTCAGTATTCTCCTCTTCTTCCATATTCTCTTGCTCTTTTTCTTTCCTTCCCTCTGTTCTTTCTCCTCCTCCGGTCCTTTCATGGACTCTGTCCTTCGCCTCCTTTTCACTCATGCACTTCCTGTATCTTTGTTCCCTGCCTCCTCTCTTCCTCCTTTGTTATTCTGTTCTTCTTCACATTCGTCTCCAGTGATATAAAGGAGCACACATTCCCTGTGTGTGTGTGTGTGTGTGTGTGTGTGTGTGTGTGTGTGTGTGTGTGTGTGTGTGTGTGTGTGTGTGTTCATGACAGCAGCAGGATACTGGGAGCACTGGTGGCTTCCATTATCTCCCCAGTCTAAACAGCTGGACCAGTGGTAGAACACGGCTGAACACACTGTTCTTCATATACACACATGCTCACACTCACACACACACACACACACACACACACACACAGTGTATCTCCTGCATTTTCAAGGTAAATATTAAAGATTATTATCAGGTGTGAAATGTTTGATAACCCGTCACATGATCTGTAATCATCTGGCATTTGTAATTACATCTTTTAAAACACACACACATATATATATATATATATATATATATATATATATGGACACAGCATGGACTTCCTCCGCCCACCTGTCAGTCAAGTTGATCATTTTAACCAATCGCAGTGTGTCTTTTGACCACCAACATCCAACCAGTTCACCCAGTAGTCCAGAGGGACGTTTACACCGTGTTAGAAGAACTTCCTGAGGTTTGGCGATCATAAGAATGGAAGTATTGTCTTCAAACTATATTTCTACAAAAGTCCAGCAACACGTGTCAATTTCAGTGTTGTTACATAAATGCTGGCTTTTCAAAATAAACTTCCCTCTTCACAGGAAACAACTGAGTTCAGTAAAAAAGATCATCGTTCAGGTTCCATTAGCTCCATTAGCTCCATTAGCTCCATTAGCTCCATTAACTCCATTAACTCCATTAGCGCCATTAGCTCCCTTAGCGCCATTAGCTCCCTTAGCTCAATTAGCTCCATTAGCTCCATTAGCTTCATTAACTCCATTAACTGCATTAACTCCATTAGCTCCATTAACTCCATTAGCTACATTAGCTCCCTTAGCTCCATTAGCTCCCTTAGCTCCATTAGCTCCCTTAGCTCCATTAGCTCACGCCCGCCGCTGGTTAAGTCGCTTCCTCCGCGACCAGAGTGCTAATTATGCCTTAATCTGTTTGTTAAATGTAATTTAATTCTTAATACCACCCGTTTGACTAAAGTATTAATTCCAGCTCCTGGTGGTCTGATGGTTCCCAGTTCAGGTGACGTCTGCTAATAGACATTTGGCAGATTACTATTTCAGTATGAATAAAATATCTGCACATTAACACAGAGACATTAGTGTAAAAGAACAAGCTGAGTCACGGTGGGTTCTACTGGTCATGTGATGCGGAGCTACTGGGAGACAGGAACCTACTGGGAGGACTGGGACACTAGACACACAATATGACCTGTGAAATAATATAAATACTTAGTTAGGTTTAATAAACTTTGTTAAATACTTAGTTAGGTTTAATAAAGATGGTCAGAGGCCTCCAACTCAGATCCACAACACCTCCCTCATGGATCCTGTTGTGTGGATGAGCACCTCAAAGGCCTAGAAACCACCTGGCCTCATACCGGTCTGCATGATCACCTCAAAGGTCTAGAAACCACCTGGCCTCATACCGGTCTGCATGAGCACCTCAAAGGCCTAGAAACCACCTGGCCTCATACCAGTATGCATGAGAACCTCAAAGGTCTAGAAACCACCTGGCCTCATACCGGTCTGCATGAGCACCTCAAAGGTCTAGAAACCACCTGGCCTCATACCGGTCTGCATGATCACCTCAGAGGACTAGAAACCACCTGGCCTCATACAGGTCTGCATGAGCACCTCAAAGGTCTAGAAACCACCTGGCCTCATACCGGTCTGCATGATCACCTCAGAGGACTAGAAACCACCTGGCCTCATACAGGTCTGCATGAGCACCTCAAAGGTCTAAAAACCACCTGGCCTCATACCGGTCTGCATGAGCACCTCAAAGGTCTAGAAACCACCTGGCCTCATACCGGTCTGCATGATCACCTCAGAGGACTAGAAACCACCTGGCCTCATACAGGTCTGCATGAGCACCTCAAAGGTCTAAAAACCACCTGGCCTCATACCAGTATGCATGAGAACCTCAAAGGTCTAGAAACCACCTGGCCTCATACCGGTCTGCATGAGCACCTCAAAGGTCTAGAAACCACCTGGCCTCATACCGGTCTGCATGAGCACCTCAAAGGTCTAGAAACCACCTGGCCTCATACCGGTCTGCATGATCACCTCAAAGGCCTAGAAACCACCTGGCCTCATACCAGTATGCATGAGAACCTCAAAGGTCTAGAAACCACCTGGCCTCATACCGGTCTGCATGAGCACCTCAAAGGTCTAGAAACCACCTGGCCTCATACCGGTCTGCATGATCACCTCAGAGGACTAGAAACCACCTGGCCTCATACAGGTCTGCATGAGCACCTCAAAGGTCTAGAAACCACCTGGCCTCATACCGGTCTGCATGATCACCTCAGAGGACTAGAAACCACCTGGCCTCATACCGGTCTGCATGATCACCTCAGAGGACTAGAAACCACCTGGCCTCATACAGGTCTGCATGAGCACCTCAAAGGTCTAAAAACCACCTGCAGACTAAAGTCCTCACTGAGTGGAGGTAGAGATGTGACATAATGTGACGCTGAGGTGAGTTCCAGTGTTCCCAGTAGCGTTCCCAGTAGCGTTCCCAGTAGCGTTCCAAGTAGCGTTCCAAGTAGCGTTCCCAGTAGCGTTCCAAGTAGCGTTCCCAGTAGCGTTCCAAGTAGCGTTCCCAGTAGCGTTCCAAGTAGCGTTCCCAGTAGCGTTCCCAGTAGCGTTACCAGTAGCGTTCCCAGTAGCGTTCCCAGTAGCGTTCCAAGTAGCGTTCCAAGTAGCGTTCCCAGTAGCGTTCCAAGTAGCGTTCCCAGTAGCGTTCCCAGTAGCGTTCCCAGTAGCGTTCCCAGTAGCGTTCCAAGTAGCGTTCCAAGTAGCGTTCCCAGTAGCGTTCCAAGTAGCGTTCCCAGTAGCGTTCCCAGTAGCGTTCCCAGTAGCGTTCCCAGTAGAGTTCCCAGTAGCGTTCCCAGTAGCGTTCCCAGTAGCGTTCCCAGTAGCGTTCCCAGTAGCGTTCCCAGTAGCGTTCCCAGTAGCGTTCCCAGTAGCGTTCCCAGTAGCGTTCCCAGTAGCGTTCCCAGTAGCGTTCCCAGTAGCGTTCCCAGTAGCGTTCCCAGTAGCGTTCCCAGTAGAGTTCCCAGTAGCGTTCCCAGTAGAGTTCCCAGTAGCGTTCCCAGTAGAGTTCCCAGTAGCGTTCCCAGTAGCGTTCCCAGTAGCGTTCCCAGTAGAGTTCCCAGTAGCGTTCCCAGTGAGGTTTTCACTTCCTGGACGTTTTCTTCTTGAAACGTTTAAAAGCAGAACATATGAACTCATCTTTATCTCTCCACCTCCATTCGTCCTCTACAACTACACATTATCCATCTCTCCGCTCTCATTGCCTCTTCTTCATCTATCTTCCTCCTCCTCGTCCTCCTCCCACTCCCTCGCTCAGATGGATCCGACCACGGTGACGGAAACGGAATGGAAATGTTTGGGAGTCCAATGTGGAGGGTGAGAGGTGAGGAACCGAGGAAAGGGGAAGATAAGAGGAAGACAGGAAATAGTATAAGAAGTATGAAGATGAGACAGGATGGAAGGAAATATATAAAAGAGAGGAAACAAGGAGACAAGGAAGAAGAGAAGGAAAGTCATGCAGGAGGAAACATTAGGAATTAAAGAGTTGTCTCCAAATTAGATTTATTAGTCATTATAGTCATTTCAATCATTAGAATCATTAGTCGTTAGAATCATTAGAGTCATTAGAGTCATTTGAAACATTAGTCATTAGAAACATTAGAATAGTCATTAGAAACATTAGTCATTAGAGTCATTAGAGTCATTAGAATCATTAGTCATTAGAGTCATTAGTCATTAGAGTCATTAGAATCATTATAGTCATTAGAGTAGTCATTAGAGTCATTAGAATCATTAGTCATTAGAGTCATTAGAATCATTAGAGTCATTAGAGTCATTAGAAACATTAGTCATTAGAGTAATTAGAATCATTAGTTATTAGTCATTAGAGTCCTTAGAATCATTAGTCATTAGAATCATTAGTCATTAGAATCATTAGAGTAGTCATTAGTCATTAGAAACATTAGAGTCATTAGTCATTAGATTCATTAGAATCATTAGAGTAGTCATTAGTCATTAGAAACATTAGAGTCATTAGAGTCATTAGAGTCATTATAATCATTATAATCATTAGAGTAGTCAGTCATTAGAAACATTAGAGTCATTAGAGTCATTAGAATCATTAGTCATTAGAGTCATTAGTCATTAGAATCATTAGAATCATTAGAGTAGTCATTAGTCATTAGAAACATTAGAGTCATTAGAATCATTAGAGTCATTAGAATCATTAGAGTAGTCATTAGAGTCATTAGTTATTAGAATGATTAGTATCATTAGATCATTAGAATCATTAGAGTCATTAGTCATTAGAAACAGAGTCATTGGTCATTAGAATCATTAGAGTAGTCATTAGAATCATTAGAGTCATTAGTCATTAGAATGATTAGTATCATTAGAGTCATTAGAATCATTAGAGTCATTAGTCCAACAATCAGGACCATCAAGACCATCAGGACTCAGTTTGGTGTGAGTGTACTGGTCAGGGGATTTATGGGATGTGAGGTGCCTTTCCATTAAACCAGCAGACGGGAAACGATGACATCAGCAAACATGAACCGAGTCGACACAGAGGCTGTAAAAACAAACGGAATCGATGGATTTAACCACGTTTTGAGGGTCCGTGAACACATCGTGTGACGATCAACAGTTTACAAACCGAAGCAAAAAGACGTCAGCAAACCGTTTCCACCTTCTACGAAGTCGTGTTTCAGGTGAAGTCTGAAACACGACTTCACCTGAAACACTTCATCTGAAACACGACTTCACCTGAAACACGACTTCACCTGAAACACGACTTCACCTGAAACACTTCACCTGAAACACGACTTCATCTGAAACACGACTTCACCTATAACACGACTTCACCTGAAACACTTCATCTGAAACACGACTTCACCTGAAACACTTTACCTGAAACACGACTTCACCTGAAACACGACTTCACCTGAAACACTTCATCTGAAACACAACTTCACCTGAAACACAACTTCACCTGAAACACGACTTCACCTGAAAAACGACTTCACCTGAAACACGACTTCACCTGAAACACTTCACCTGAAACACGACTTCACCTGAAACACTTCATCTGAAACACGACTTCACCTGAAACACGACTTCACCTGAAACACGACTTCACCTGAAACACTTCACCTGAAACTCGACTTCACCTGAAACACTTCACCTGAAACACGACTTCATCTGAAACACGACTTCACCTGAAACACGACTTCACCTGAAACACTTCACCTGAAACACGACTTCACCTGAAACACGACTTCACCTGAAACACTTCACCTGAAACTCGACTTCACCTGAAACACTTCATCTGAAACACGACTTCACCTGAAACACAACTTCATCTGAAACACGACTTCACCTGAAACACGACTTCACCTGAAACACGACTTCACCTGAAACACTTCACCTGTAACACGACTTCACCTGAAACACGACTTCATCTGAAACACGACTTCACCTGAAACACGACTTCATCTGAAACACTTCACCTGAAACACGACTTCACCTGAAACACGACTTCACCTGAAACACGACTTCACCTGAAACACTTCACCTGAAACACGACTTCACCTGAAACACGACTTCACCTGAAACACGACTTCATCTGAAACACGACTTCACCTGAAACACGACTTCACCTGAAACACTTTACCTGAAACACGACTTCACCTGAAACACTTCACCTGAAACACGACTTCACCTGAAACACTTCATCCGAAACACGACTTCATCTGAAACACGACTTCACCTGAAACACGACTTCATCTGAAACACGACTTCACCTGAAACACTTCACCTGAAACACGACTTCACCTGAAACACGACTTCATCTGAAACACGACTTCACCTGAAACACGACTTCACCTGAAACACTTAACCTGAAACACGACTTCACCTGAAACACGACTTCACCTGAAACACGACTTCATCTGAAACACGACTTCACCTGAAACACGACTTCACCTGAAACACTTCACCTGAAACACGACTTCACCTGAAACACGACTTCACCTGAAACACGACTTCACCTGAAACACGACTTCATCTGAAACAAGACTTCACCTGAAACACGACTTCACCTGAAACACTTCACCTGAAACACGACTTCACCTGAAACACGACTTCACCTGAAACACAACTTCATCTGAAACACGACTTCACCTGAAACACGACTTCATCTGAAACACGACTTCATCTGAAACACTTCACCTGAAACACAACTTCACCTGAAACACGACTTCATCTTAAACACGACTTCACCTGAAACACGACTTCACCTGAAACGCTTCACCTGTAACACGACTTCATCTGAAACACTTCACCTGAAACACGACTTCACCTGAAACACGACTTCATCTGAAACACTTCACCTGAAACACGACTTCACCTTAAACACGACTTCACCTGAAACACTTCACCTGAAACACGACTTCACCTGAAACACGACTTCACCTGAAACACGACTTCATCTGAAACACGACTTCACCTGAAACACGACTTCACCTGAAACACTTTACCTGAAACACGACTTCACCTGAAACACTTCACCTGAAACACGACTTCACCTGAAACACTTCATCTGAAACACGACTTCACCTGAAACACGACTTCACCTGAAACACGACTTCACCTGAAATACTTCACCTGAAACTCGACTTCACCTGAAACACTTCACCTGAAACACGACTTCATCTGAAACACGACTTCACCTGAAACACGACTTCACCTGAAACACTTCACCTGAAACACGACTTCACCTGAAACACGACTTCACCTGAAAGACTTCACCTGAAACTCGACTTCACCTGAAACAC
>NC_046984.1:18361657-18369157 GCF_009769545.1 Cyclopterus lumpus | reverse complement strand
GGTGTGAGGTTAGACCATGTCCTGGTTGTGAGGTTAGACCATGTCCTGGGTGTGAGGTTAGACCATGTCCTGGTGTGAGGTTAGACCATGTCCTGGGTTTGAGGTTAGACCACGTCCTGGGTGTGAGGTTAGACCACGTCCTGGGTGTGAGGTTAGACCACGTCCTGGGTGTGAGGTTAGACCACGTCCTGGGTGTAAGGTTAGACCATGTCCTGGTGTGAGGTTAGACCATGTCCTGGTGTGAGGTTAGACCATGTCCTGGGTTTGAGGTTAGACCACGTCCTGGGTGTGAGGTTAGACCACGTCCTGGGTGTGAGGTTAGACCACGTCCTGGGTGTGAGGTTAGACCACGTCCTGGGTGTAAGGTTAGACCATGTCCTGGGTATGAGGTTAGACCATGTCCTGGTAACCAGTGAAGGTCGTGGAGGAGCAGAGGATTGTGGGTAAATTTCGGAGGTTGAAGACCAGTCCAGCAGCTGCATTCTGGATGAGCTGTAGAGGTCGAATGGCATTAGCAGGTAGACCTGAAGGAGGAGTTACAGTAGTCTAGATGTGAGATGACCAGAGCCTGGACCAGGACCAGAGCCTGGACCAGGACCTGGACCAGGACCTTCTGAGTGAGAAGAGGTCGTATTCTCCTGATGTTGTACAGCGTGTTATTGTGGTAATGTTGTCAGTCAGGGAGAGTTGACTGACAGGTGTCACACCGAGGTTCCTGGCAGTCGGGGGCGGGGCCAACACTGAGTTGTTGAAGGTGATAGTCAGGTCGTTGGTGGGAGAGACTTTTCCTGGAAGGAGGAGAAGTTCAGTCTTGTCCGGGTTAATTTTCAGTTGGTGAGCGGACATCCACTGAGAGATGTCAGTCAGACATCCACTGAGAGATGTCGGTCAGACATCCACTGAGAGATGTCAGTCAGACATCCACTGAGAGATGTCAGTCAGACATCCACTGAGAGATGTCAGTCAGACAGGCAGAGATTCGTGCTGCTACCTGTGTTTCAGATTGGGGAAACGAGAGGATCAGTTGGGTGTCGTCAGCATAGCTGTGGTAGGTGAAGCCATGCGAGCGAATGACAGAGAGAGAGAGTTGGTGTACAGAGAGAAGAGAAGAGGACCAAGGACTGAGCCCTGAGGGACCCCAGTAGTCAGAGGATAAGGCTCAGACACAGATCCTCTCCAGGTTACCCGGTAAGAGCGGTCGGTGAGGTAGGATGAGAAGAGTGAGAGCAGAGCCTGAGATACCAGGTCCTGGAGGGAGGACATGAGGATCTGGTGGTTCTCTCCTCCTGACTCCTCCCACATGTCTCTCCTCCCACCTCCTCCCCCACGTCTCTCCTTCCACCTCCTCCCCCCATGTCTCTCCTCCCACCTCCTCCCCCATGTCTCTCCTTCCACCTCCTCCCCCCATGTCTCTCCTCCCACCTCCTCCCCCATGTCTCTCCTTCCACCTCCTCCCCCCATGTCTCTCCTCCCACCTCCTCCCCCCATGTCTCTCCTCCTGACTCCTCGCTCCATCTCTCTCCTCCCACCTCTTCCCCCATGTCTCTCCTTCCACCACCTCCCCCCATGTCTATCCTCCTGACTCCTCCCCCATCTCTCTCCTCCCACCTCCTCCCCCCATCTCTCTCCTCCCGACTCCTCCCCCATGTCTCTCCTCCCGACTCTTCCCCATCTCTTTCCTCCTGACTCCTCCCCCATATCTCTCCTCCCACCTCCTCCCCCCATCTCTCTCCTCCCGACTCCTCCCCCATGTCTCTCCTCCCGACTCTTCCCCATCTCTTTCCTCCTGACTCCTCCCCCATGTCTCTCCTCCCACCTCCTCCCTCAGGTTACGTGACATCAAACCTTTTAAACATGAACTTGTTCGACATGAAATCTTGATATTAAAGTTGTTAATAAATCACTTGGTGGACACGAAGAGGAGGAACATGTATTATTTAAAGCTCTGGGGAGCTTCTCAGGACAGAACTTCTAAAAGAAGAAACAGGGTTTCAGTTATTGCTGCTGATGGTCAGGTGAGATGGGGTGAGGAACAGGTGAGGGATGAGGAGATGGTCAGGTGAGATGGGGTGAGGACCAGGTGAGGGATGAGGAGATGGTCAGGTGAGATGGGGTGAGGAACAGGTGAGGGATGAGGAGATGGTCAGGTGAGATGGGGTGAGGAACAGGTGAGGGATGAGGAGATGGTCAGGTGAGATGGGGTGAGGAACAGGTGAGGGATGAGGAGATGGTCAGGTGAGGACCAGGTGAGGGATGAGGAGATGGTCAGGTGAGATGGGGTGAGGACCAGGTGAGGGATGAGGAGATGGTCAGGTGAGATGGGGTGAGGACCAGGTGAGGGATGAGGAGATGGTCAGGTGAGACGGGGTGAGGACCAGGTGAGGGATGAGGAGATGGTCAGGTGAGATGGGGTGAGGAACAGGTGAGGGATGAGGAGATGGTCAGGTGAGATGGGGTGAGGAACAGGTGAGGGATGAGGAGATGGTCAGGTGAGATGGGGTGAGGACCAGGTGAGGGATGAGGAGATGGTCAGGTGAGACGGGGTGAGGACCAGGTGAGGGATGAGGAGATGGTCAGGTGAGATGGGGTGAGGAACAGGTGAGGGATGAGGAGATGGTCAGGTGAGATGGGGTGAGGAACAGGTGAGGGATGAGGAGATGGTCAGGTGAGATGGGGTGAGGAACAGGTGAGGGATGAGGAGATGGTCAGGTGAGACGGGGTGAGGACCAGGTGAGGGATGAGGAGATGGTCAGGTGAGACGGGGTGAGGACCAGGTGAGGGATGAGGAGATGGTCAGGTGAGATGGGGTGAGGACCAGGTGAGGGATGAGGGGATGGTCAGGTGAGATGGGGTGAGGACCAGGTGAGGGATGAGGAGATGGTCAGGTGAGACGGGGTGAGGACCAGGTGAGGGATGAGGAGATGGTCAGGTGAGACGGGGTGAGGACCAGGTGAGGGATGAGGAGATGGTCAGGTGAGACGAGTGGTGTGTTTGTTTGTCCGTCACGTTGACATGAACAACGGTCTCCTGGTGAAGGTCCGTGTGTGTTTGTCTCTTTACCTGAACCAGGTGCATTGACTTAATAAACAAAAAGAAATCAGCATAACGAAGACGAAGAATCTGAAGAACAATAAAACAATAAAGTAGCTGAAGCAGAGAACCCCTCCTCCCTCCCTCCCTCCCTTCCTCCTTCATCCCTCCCTCCTTCCTCCCTCCCTCCCTCCCTTCCTCCTTCATCCCTCCCTCCTCCCTCCCTCCCTCCCTCCCTCCCTCCCTTCCTCCTTCCTCCTTCCTCCCTCCCTCCCTCCCTCCCTCCCTTCCTCCTTCATCCCTCCCTCCTTCCTCCCTCCCTCCCTTCCTCCCTCCTTCATCCCTCCCTCCTTCCTCCCTCCCTCCTTCCTCCCTCCTTCATCCCTCCCTCCCTTCCTCCCTCCCTCCTTCCTCCCTCCCTCCCTTCCTCCCTCCTTCATCCCTCCCTCCTTCCTCCCTCCCTCCTTCCTCCCTCCTTCATCCCTCCCTCCTTCATCCCTCCCTCCCTCCTTCCTCCCTCCTTCATCCCTCCCTCCCTTCCTCCCTCCTTCCTCCCTCCTTCATCCCTCCCTCCCTCCCTCCTTCCTCCCTCCTTCATCCCTCCCTCCCTCCCTCCCTCCCTCCTTCATCCCTCCCTCCTTCCTCCCTCCCTCCCTTCCTCCCTCCTTCATCCCTCCCTCCTTCCTCCCTCCCTCCTTCCTCCCTCCTTCATCCCTCCCTCCCTTCCTCCCTCCCTCCCTCCTTCCTCCCTCCTTCATCCCTCCCTCCTTCCTCCCTCCTTCATCCCTCCCTCCCTCCCTCCCTCCTTCCTCCCTCCTTCATCCCTCCCTCCCTCCCTCCCTCCCTCCTTCATCCCTCCCTCCTTCCTCCCTTATTCAGCCCCCCCCTGACAAATGACAGGGTGAATTTCCACTTGCGTTATTCTCACACTGCGGCGCCGCAGGGAGAAACCAGTAGAGTACTTCATTCAGTAGAAACCAGTAGAGTACTTCATTCAGTAGAAACCAGTAGAGTACTTCATTCAGTAGAAACCAGTAGAGTACTTCATTCAGTAGAAACCAGTAGAGTACTTCATTCAGTAGAAACCAGTAGAGTACTTCATTCAGTAGAAACCAGTAGAGTACTTCATTCAGTAGAAACCAGTAGAGTACTTCATTCAGTAGAAACCAGTAGAGTACTTCATTCAGTAGAAACCAGTAGAGTACTTCATTCAGTAGAAACCAGTAGAGTACTTCGAATCCCACAATGAGAGGAACCTCCCTCCATGGGGTCGAATCCCACTAGAGACCAACAAGACCAGGATCTCATGACTCACTAGAGACCAGCAAGACCATGAGCTAGTGACCCCCTAGAGACCAGCAACCCATTGACAACTGCTGAGAGCTCCCAGTGACTCTGATTCATCGAGGGTCCACTTGGACCACCTCGCCTCTGAGGTCCAAACACAACAAACAACGCACAGCAGGGTTCAGGTGTGTGTTTGGTTCGCTTACCTGCATCACCAGAACCACCGAGGAAGAGGAGGCGGAGCACCGAGGAAGAGGAGGCGGAGCACCGAGGAAGAGGAGGCGGAGCACCGAGGAAGAGGAGGAAAGAGAAATTCACAGTTAGAATAATTACGATCAGAGAGACAACGTTTCAGATCGGCCACGAGAACCAATCAGTAGCAGCAGCTGGTCGCCAGGTGAGTGTGTCAGGTAATCAGCCGTGAGGGGGGAGGCGGCTTGTGGTTGTGTGGGGGGGGTTAGTGTCCATGTGGCCCACAAATAACACAAGTAGTTTTATCTGCCCTCACTGTAAATGATTCAGAACTGGACAGAATTTACACACACACACTCTCTCTCTCTCTCACACACACACACACACACACACACACACACACACACACACACACACACACAGGTGGTCGTCTCCATGACAAAGGGTCCCCCCTGTGTCATTGCGGTGTCATCTCTATCCCACTGAAACTGGCCATCTGGGACCCTAACAGGGACCGCAGCTCTCAAAGTGCCCTTAACACACACACACACACACACACACGCACGCACACACTCACACACACACACACACACACACACACACACACACACACACACACACACACACACACACACACCTTCATTGTGTCACAACAACCAACCGGCAGACGTCTCAGTGATCCAAACTGAAGCTGAAGGTCTCAAAGATCCTGTCAGGAGGTCATCAAAGCCACCGAGGTCACATGACATGTGTGACCTTTAGGCCCACGAGGCCAGAACCTCATGGAGTCTCAGAGCAGAGTTCCTCGTGTCTCTCCTGGTGGAGCACCTGGACTCTATTTTAGTGAAATGTAAAGAACGAAGAGCCAGAAGGCCAAGATGTTGAGCACTTGGGCTGCCAACTGATCCACTTCAACTGACTCCAGGTCTGTTTGGCATTGGGTCTCTATTGTGATTGACAAGTACAACCAGGATGGGCTTTATTATTATACAGAATATTATCTTTTTATTATATTGTGTATTCCTGGATTTGTCTGCTTTTATATGCCTGTAATGAGGATCCAGAGTGGGGGGGCGGGTGTGTGTGTGGGGGGGGGGTGAAGGTGTGTGTGTGGGGTGTGTGTGTGTGGGGGGGGGGGGGGGGGGGGGGTCATTACCGGTCGATATGGAGAGAAATGAACTGACACATTAAAGCCTGAGGCACAAAATCTTCAGGGGACGCGCCCAGAGAGATGAGAAGCGTTTCATTACTGTCTCTCACACATACACACACACAAACACACACACACACAAAACACACACACACACACACGCAAGCCCATCACTAGCCTCTGTAGGTCTCAAAGCTGTCAATCATCTCCATCTTTTCAAAAATATTGTCCAACACACACACAAACACAGACACACACAAACCAAGGTCAAACACTTGATGTTGACACACACAAAAACATACACACAGTGTATTGAAAGTAAATATTGGCACACACAGACACACACATGTCTCTAGCTGGCTGTCAATCATGCCCTCAGCTCAAACACAATATCCGTGTATGGGGGTCAGAGGTCATGCAGGTGAGAGTGGTTTTCTCCATTTTCGCTGTCAGAGACATAGCGAGGAGGGGGAGGAGGGGGAGGAGGAGGAGGAGGAAGAAGGAGGAGGAGGAGGAGGAGGAGGAGGAGCAGGAGGAAGAGGAGGAGCTTCTCCTAGCTTCTATTAGCCGCTCATAGCTTCTCCTAGCTTCTCTAAGCTCCTCTTAGCTCCCCTATAGCTTAACTTAGCTTCTCTAAGCTTCTCTCAGCTCCTCTTAGCTCCCCTATAGCTTAACTTAGCTTCTCTAAGCTCCTCTTAGCTCCCCTATAGCTTAACTTAGCTTCTCCTAGCTTCTCTCAGCTCCTCTTAGCTCCCCTATAGCTTAACTTAGCTTATCTTAGCTCCTCTCAGCTCCTCTTAGCTCCCCTATAGCTTCTCTTAGCTTCTCTTAGCTCCTATTAGCTCCCCTATAGCTTCTCTTAGCTCATCTTAGCTCCCCTATAGCTTCTCTTAGCTTCTCTTAGCTCCTCTTAGCTCCCCTATAGCTTCTCTTAGCTTCTCTTAGCTCCTCTTAGCTCCCCTATAGCTTCTCTTAGCTTCTCTCAGCTCCTCTCAGCTCCGCTTAGCTCCCCTATAGCTTCTCTTAGCTCCTCTCAGCTCCTCTTAGCTCCCCTATAGCTTCTCTTAGCTCCTCTTAGCTCCCCTATAGCTTCTCTTAGCTTCTCTCAGCTCCTCTTAGCTCCCCTATAGCTTCTCTTAGCTTCTCTTAGCTCCTCTCAGCTCCGCTTAGCTCCCCTATAGCTTCTCTTAGCTTCTCTTAGCTCCTCTCAGCTCCTCTTAGCTCCCCTATAGCTTCTCTTAGCTCCTCTTAGCTCCCATATAGCTTAACTTAGCTTCTCTCAGCTCCTCTTAGCTACTCTTAGCTCCCCTATAGCTTCTCTTAGCTTCTCTTAGCTTCTCTTAGCTCCTCTCAGCTCCTCTTAGCTCCCCTATAGCTTCACTTAGGTCCTCTCAGCTCCTCTTAGCTCCCCTATAGCTTCTCTTAGCTTCTCTCAGCTCCTCTTAGCTCCCCTATAGCTTCTCTTAGCTTCTCTTAGCTCCTCTCAGCTCTGATTAGCTCCCCTATAGCTTCTCTTAGCTTCTCTTAGCTCCTCTCAGCTCCTCTTAGCTCCCCTATAGCTTCTCTTAGCTTGTCTTAGCTCCTCTCAGCTCCTCTTAGCTCCCATATAGCTTCTCTTAGCTCCTCTTAGCTCCTCTCAGCTCCTCTTAGCTCCCCTATAGCTTCTCTTAGCTTCTCTCAGCTCCTCTCAGCTCCGCTTAGCTCCCCTATAGCTTCTCTTAGCTTCTCTTAGCTCCTCTCAGCTCCTCTTAGCTCCCCTATAGCTTCTCTTAGCTCCTCTTAGCTCCCCTATAGCTTCTCTTAGCTTCTCTCAGCTCCTCTTAGCTCCCCTATAGCTTCTC
>NC_046984.1:18351657-18356657 GCF_009769545.1 Cyclopterus lumpus | reverse complement strand
CACCAGGTGTGGAGCACAACAACAACAACAACAACTCTTTGTGCGCTCATTGTGCGCTCTTTGTGCGCTCTTTGTGCGCTCATTGTGCGCTCATTGTGCGCTCATTGTGCGCTCTTTGTGCGCTCATTGTGCGCTCTTTGTGCGCTCATTGTGCGCTCTTTGTGCGCTCATTGTGCGCTCATTGTGCGCTCATTGTGCGCTCTTTGTGCGCTCTTTGTGCGCTCTTTGTGCGCTCATTGTGCGCTCATTGTGCGCTCTTTGTGCACTCATTGTGCGCTCTTTGTGCGCTCATTGTGCGCTCTTTGTGCGCTCATTGTGCGCTCATTGTGCGCTCATTGTGCGCTCTTTGTGCGCTCTTTGTGCGCTCTTTGTGCGCTCTTTGTGCGCTCATTGTGCGCTCATTGTGCGCTCTTTGTGCGCTCATTGTGCGCTCTTTGTGCGCTCATTGTGCGCTCATTGTGCGCTCTTTGTGCGCTCATTGTGCGCTCATTGTGCGCTCTTTGTGCGCTCTTTGTGCGCTCATTGTGCGCTCATTGTGCGCTCATTGTGCCGCTCCATCGTACCGGAGAACATGTGTGAGAGAAACACTCGGCTGGCACTCAGTGAAAAGACTCCTGATGTGAAAGTGCTCTTCCATGACTGACCACCAGCACTCTGCACCAGAGTGTGCCTGTGTGTGTGTGTGTGTGTGTGTGTGTGTGTGTGTGTGTGTGTGTGTGTGTGTGTGTGCAGGTGTCTGTGTGTGTGTGTGTGCGTGTGTGTGCGTGTTCAGGTGTGTGTGTGTGTCTGTTTGTGCAGGTGTGTGTGTGTGTGTGTGTGTGTGTATGCGCGTGTGTGTATGTGTGTGTGTGTGTGTGTCTGTTTGTGCAGGTGTGTGTGTGTGTGTGTGTGTGTGTGTGTGTGTGTAAAGGGCAGAGTGGTGAGTTTAAGCCTGCATGACTGATGGCTGTAGAATCATATTTCCTCTCAGGTGTATCTCAGGGAGCTCTGTGTGTTTGATCTTTGTGTCCTTTTTTGTCCTCTTTCTCTTTCCGTACCTTTTTGTAAAACTCCCTTCTTCATATACAATAAATAAATCTCATTTCCTCGCTGCCTCATCATCTGCTGTATGAACTCTCATCTCTGGATGTGGACGCCTGACGTGACACAAACATAAACACCATTACACAACCGCGTGACATAAATACACTTCAAGCTCAGCTGCGGACACGAGAACGTAGGATTTAAGTTTTAAACAACTTAAACAAAGAACAACAAAACTCCTTCAGAAGGTTCAACAAAACTACGTGGAAGTAAGGTCCTTTCGGTCCTCCTCTTCCTCTCACCCTTTCATTCATCCTCTCTTCTCAGGAAACAGGAAACAGGAAGTGGACAAAAAGACAAACGAGATCCCAGTAACACCCCGTTAGTTCTGTCTGATGACTCGTTCCCTTCACCTGCCCTCAGCCACTCCGCTGCCTCCTAATGACTCAGCCTACACCTGTGGCTCCCCCTTAGATCCACTCCCATTGTTTCCCTTGTCCCCGGCCAGATTGTCATGTGTTCAGTCCAGTTGTTTAGTCCAGTTGTTTGGTCCCAGTTGTTTGGTCCCAGTTGTTTGGTCCCAGTTGTTTGGTCCCAGTTGTTTAGTCCAGTTGTTTGGTTCCAGTTGTTTAGTCCAGTTGTTTGGTCCCAGTTGTTTGGTCCCAGTTGTTTAGTCCAGTTGTTTGGTCCCAGTTGTTTGGTCCCAGTTGTTTAGTCCCAGTTGTTTAGTCCAGTTGTTTGGTTCCAGTTGTTTAGTCCAGTTGTTTGGTCCCAGTTGTTTGGTCCCAGTTGTTTGGTCCCAGTTGTTTGGTCCCAGTTGTTTAGTCCAGTTGTTTGGTTCCAGTTGTTTAGTCCAGTTGTTTGGTCCCAGTTGTTTGGTCCCAGTTGTTTAGTCCAGTTGTTTGGTCCCAGTTGTTTGGTCCCAGTTGTTTGGTCCCAGTTGTTTGGTCCCAGTTGTTTGGTCCCAGTTGTTTAGTCCAGTTGTTTGGTTCCAGTTGTTTAGTCCAGTTGTTTGGTCCCAGTTGTTTGGTCCCAGTTGTTTAGTCCAGTTGTTTGGTCCCAGTTGTTTAGTCCAGTTGTTTGGTCCCAGTTGTTTAGTCCAGTTGTTTGGTTCCAGTTGTTTAGTCCAGTTGTTTGGTCCCAGTTGTTTGGTCCCAGTTGTTTAGTCCAGTTGTTTGGTCCCAGTTGTTTAGTCCAGTTGTTTGGTCCCAGTTGTTTGGTCCCAGTTGTTTGGTCCCAGTTGTTTAGTCCCAGTTGTTTAGTCCAGTTGTTTGGTTCCAGTTGTTTAGTCCAGTTGTTTGGTCCCAGTTGTTTAGTCCCAGTTGTTTAGTCCAGTTGTTTGGTCCCAGTTGTTTAGTCCAGTTGTTTGGTCCCAGTTGTTTAGTCCCAGTTGTTTAGTCCAGTTGTTTAGTCCAGTTGTTTGGTCCCAGTTGTTTGGTCCCAGTTGTTTGGTCCCAGTTGTTTGGTCCAGTTGTTTGGTCCCAGTTGTTTGGTCCAGTTGTTTGGTCCAGTTGTTTGGTCCAGTTGTTTGGTCCAGTTGTTTAGTCCAGTTGTTTGGTCCAGTTGTTTGGTCCAGTTGTTTGGTCCCAGTTGTTTAGTCCAGTTGTTTGGTCCCAGTTGTTTGGTTCCAGTTGTTTAGTCCAGTTGTTTAGTCCCAGTTGTTTAGTCCAGTTGTTTAGTCCAGTTGTTTAGTCCAGTTGTTTGGTCCCAGTTGTTTAGTCCAGTTGTTTGGTCCCAGTTGTTTAGTCCCAGTTGTTTAGTCCAGTTGTTTAGTCCCAGTTGTTTAGTCCAGTTGTTTAGTCCAGTTGTTTAGTCCAGTTGTTTGGTTCCAGTTGTTTAGTCCAGTTGTTTAGTCCCAGTTGTTTAGTCCAGTTGTTTAGTCCAGTTGTTTAGTCCAGTTGTTTGGTTCCAGTTGTTTAGTCCAGTTGTTTGGTTCCTGTTGTTTGTTAGTCTTTTGTGTCACTTCGTCTTTCAGCCTGACTTTTCTATGTTTTTCCTTGTTCTTAGTAAAGAGAGGTTTTTGTTCCCCGTACCTGGACTCACCACACCCCGTGACTCCCCGTGATAATCCCTCAACTTTACTGAAACACTAAACCCAATGGAACCTTTGAATATCTTCATTTGTATCTTAAAATACATGAACATATATTGAGGTGTTTTCACCTTTGGTGAGAGTGAACTTGTCTCTATGTTTAAAGATGAAGACGGATACCGAACACAGGAGGAAAGAAGTGATTAAATATGAATTGTTCTGTGTGGACGGGACTGGATTCGTGGATTTGAATCTGGTTTTATTGCAGGATCAGTTATGAGTCATGGAGCTGCACAGAACCAGTAGTGAGGAACACCAGCTGTTCTCCAGCGCTGTTCTCCGACACGTTGATGAGACTACGTCTTCAGAGTGCACGGATTCTACATTTCTTTTCCATCACATGCGGCGGAAGCAACACCAGATAAATGAAGAGAAGCAGAAACAAACACAGCACTTCGATGACAGAAAATAAACCAGATGATTGACGAAAGAGTTGTGAGAGAAAATATAGAAAGTCCTGTTTTGATATCAGAATCCCTAGTTTACGCCGGCTCCTAACTCCAGAGAAATACTGACACCATACAGCAGACATTTAATAACGTGTCCAAAATGAAGCTTGACAGCCTTTTGAAGAGGCCAGTCAACTCAGCTGCATATTCAGGAAAACACAGATCATCTTGTTTCCTCCGTCACTTCATGTAATCACATCCAACTGCATGAAATGACCGCTGAGCACGAGGGATTACAGCCGCCGGGAGATGGAGGCGCTCCGTCACGCTCGGGAAGCCGAGCAGGACAAGAGCAGGCTGCAGCGGAGCCGACGCTGGTTCCCCTGGAGACGGATCCCGATGGGACAGGCTACCTGGGGATGATGGAGAGGTTCCAAACTCTGGACATGATGGAGGGGTTCCAAACTCTGGACATGATGGAGGGGTTCCAAACTCTGGACATGATGGAGGGGTTCCAAACTCTGGACATGATGGAGGGGTTCCAAACTCTGGACATGATGGAGGGGTCCCAAACTCTGGACATGATGGAGGGGTTCCAAACTCTGGACATGATGGAGGGGTTCCCAAACTCTGGACATGATGGAGGGGTTCCCAAACTCTGGACATGATGGAGGGGTTCCAAACTCTGGACATGATGGAGGGGTTCCAAACCCTGGACATGATGGAGGGGTTCCAAACTCTGGACATGATGGAGGGGTTCCCAAACTCTGGACATGATGGAGGGGTCCCAAACTCTGGACATGATGGAGGGGTTCCAAACTCTGGACATGATGGAGGGGTTCCAAACTCTGGACATGATGGAGGGGTTCCAAACTCTGGACATGATGGAGGGGTTCCAAACTCTGGACATGATGGAGGGGTCCCAAACTCTGGACATGATGGAGGGGTTCCAAACTCTGGACATGATGGAGGGGTTCCAAACCCTGAACATGATGGAGGGGTTCCCAAACTCTGGACATGATGGAGGGGTTCCAAACTCTGGACATGATGGAGGGGTTCCAAACCCTGGACATGATGGAGGGGTTCCAAACTCTGGACATGATGGAGGGGTTCCCAAACTCTGGACATGATGGAGGGGTCCCAAACTCTGGACATGATGGAGGGGTTCCAAACTCTGGACATGATGGAGGGGTTCCAAACTCTGGACATGATGGAGGGGTTCCAAACTCTGGACATGATGGAGGGGTTCCCAAACTCTGGACATGATGGAGGGGTTCCAAACTTTGGACATGATGGAGGGGTTCCAAATGGACATGATGGAGGGGTTCCAAACTCTGGACATGATGGAGGGGTTCCAAACTCTGGACATGATGGAGGGGTTCCCAAACTCTGGACATGATGGAGGGGTTCCAAACCCTGGACATGATGGAGGGGTTCCAAACCCTGGACATGATGGAGGGGTTCCAAACCCTGGACATGATGGAGGGGTTCCAAAT
>NC_046984.1:18329157-18346657 GCF_009769545.1 Cyclopterus lumpus | reverse complement strand
TCATCACTACCTAGCTACAGCACATCACCACTTCCACCATGTTTCCATCCTACATAATTGAGTGGATTTGTTTGCCCTATAGCGAGGTCATAATCAGTTTTGAATATGTTTGGATGTTTTGAGATTTCAGGAACAAATGATGCTTCTCATTGAGAGCTCGTTACACACATGACGGTGTTACGAGCTTCAGGCGGAGCTACTTTAAACTGACACGACGTGATTTAGTGGCTCAGGATTCTCTAATATAGATGAATTTCTTCATGTAATAAAAGAAAGGGAGCTGACTGCTGATTGCCCGGAGGACGCGGCTGGATTATCATACTGCACACGTGGCAGGACTCCCAGTTTGTCCTCACACACACATCCATCACGAGGCGTTTAATAACCACGCGGTGCCGTAACAACCGGTGTAAGGAGGGGGGACATAATAACGCCATTCGTCAAAGGCCTGTCACGCCGTAATGGACGGCCTCGCCACCAAAGGTCACGCCGCTGGCTGCCGGTTAACGAGAGGCGACCCCGCTGATGGGAGCCAAACAAAGTCGTGTTCACAAGCGGCTCATCGCTTCACTCCACCGTGGACCGACACAACTCACCTGTCAATCAGACAGAATACCAGTGGTATGCTTATAGATATGAGTATGCAGAAGCCTCTGTTCCATCGACAGGAAGACCAGACCCCTCAGCCGCCTTCTATTCCTCACATTCCTGCCAATCATTCATCAGCATGCTCACTCATTGTTTACTTGCTGTCATTGTCCTGCGCCGTCAATCATGACACCAGCTGTGCAGATCAGCTGATCCCCTCTATCCAATCAGCACACGGAAACAATGACACGGCTAGCCAATCATCTCGCTGCTGTCTCATTTAAACATGACTGTCTCTCTACATTCAGTTCTTTCATGCTGCTGTTACGCACCTCCCCACCTCCTCCTCCCCACCTCCCCACCTCCCCATCTCCTCCTCCTCCCCACCTCCTCCACCACCCCATCTACTCCCCACCTTCTCCACCTCCCCACCTCCTCCATCTCCTCCTCCTCCTCCTCCACCCCTCCACCTCTCCACCTCCTCCACCTCCTCCTCCTCCCCACCTCCCCATCTCCTCCTCCTCCCCACCTCCTCCACCACCCCATCTCCTCCCCACCTTCTCCACCTCTCCACCTCCTCCACCTCCTCCACCTCCCCACCTCCTCCTCCTCCCCACCTCCCCATCTCCTCCTCCTCCCCACCTCCTCCTCCTCCCCACCTCCTCCATCTCCTCCATCTCCTCCCTACCTCCTCCACCTCCCTACCTCCTCCACCTCCCCACCTCCTCCACCTTTCCATCTCCTCCATCTGTTAACAATAACATGATCATTTCTTTGTCTAACTGGTCTCTCCCTGATTGAACTCTAATTAATATCTGAACTGATGCTCCTTGTTATTCTAACAACGATGAAACATTTCATTATAGTTCCCACTTTGACCAGAAGTGGGCGGGACCAGTAAAACCTTTGCATTATACAACTTCAGATGATATCCAAAGTCACTCCTCATCATCCTCGTATCACCAGTACAAACTATATATAATATGAAATATTGTAACACCAGAAGTACCAGCGTCCACATGGAGTCTCCCGTTCATCTCAATATGAGCCATGAATAATAACCACATGCACACTTCTTTACTACCAGCCTGAGAGGTCTCGCTGATCTGGACTCAAACTAAACCTGGCCAACATGTATTCATCTTCTCTTTTCTTTCATAGTATTAAATATTCTGTTCATTGAGCTCAGAAATAAAAAGGAACTCTTTCCAAGCCGACATGTTCAAGTCTTTACCGGTGTCTCCTATGAGACCTGCAGCGCCCCCAGTGGACACCCTGGCATGGAGTCTCTTTATGGGATTGGACCCTCTTTGGAGGGACATTCCTGGCCCCCGGGATGGGTGTCTGTGGTTATGACCATCACCTGAATTAACATTGACGAGATACTGACCGATTCATTAGTCTTGGTCAGTGGCGGTGAGACGACCCCGACTGGACCCCAGAGCAGAGATGAGTTCCAGTGCAACATGAATACCAAGTCCTCGTGGGGCATTCTTTATGAATATATAAAGTCTTTAGTGCTGAGAAAGTCTCAATCAAAAGAGTGAAAGTTGACTTGTGTGCAGTTCAAGGTTTCATGGTTTCTCTTTTATGACTCTCTAAAGACTGCAGTACGGACACATAACCCACAATGCAACACTGCATGTTTTACTAACCACCGACTCTGTTTTTGATATATATATATATATGTACTGTATATTACATCAGATTTTGATTATTTATTGTACTGAAAGGTGAAGAAGTTTGACCAGTCTGTTGTTCCACCAAGGAACTTAAATGAATGGTTGAATGGCCATAATGGTTTTACACCAACTTGATGGTTCTATACCAACCATGATGGTTCTATACCAACCACGATGGTTCTATACCAACCACGATGGTTCTATACCAATGTGATGGTTCCATACCAACCACGATGGTTCTATACCAACGTGATGGTTCTATACCAACCATGATGGTTTTATACCAATGTGATGGTTCCATACCAACCACGATGGTTCTATACCAACCACGATGGTTCTATACCAACGTGATGGTTCCATACCAACCATGATGGTTTTATACCAATGTGATGGTTCTATACCAACGTGATGGTTCTATACAAACCGTGATGGTTCTATACCAACTGGGATGGTTCTATACCAACGTGATGGTTCTATACCAACCGTGATGGTTCTATACCAACGTGATGGTTCTATACCAACCACGATGGTTATATACCAACGTGATGGTTCTATACCAACCACAATGGTTTTATACCAATGTGATGGTTCTATACCAATGTGATGGTTCTATACCAACGTGATGGTTCTATACAAACCGTGATGGTTCTATACCAACTGGGATGGTTCTATACCAACGTGATGGTTCTATACCAACCGTGATGGTTCTATACCAACCGTGATGGTTCTATACCAACGTGATGGTTCTATACCAACCACGATGGTTATATACCAACGTGATGGTTCTATACCAACCATGATGGTTCTATACCAATGTGATGGTTCTATACCAACGTGATGGTTCCATACCAACCGTGATGGTTCTATACCAACATGATGGTTCTATACCAACCACGATGGTTATATACCAACGTGATGGTTCTATACCAACCACGATGGTTCTATACCAACGTGATGGTTCTATACCAACGTGATGGTTCTATACCAACCACGATGGTTATATACCAACGTGATGGTTCTATACCAACCGTGATGGTTCTATACCAACGTGATGGTTCTATACCAACGTGATGGTTATATACCAACCACGATGGTTCTATACCAACGTGATGGTTCTATACCAACCACGATGGTTATATACCAACGTGATGGTTCTATACCAACCGTGATGGTTCTATACCAACGTGATGGTTCTATACCAACGTGATGGTTATATACCAACGTGATGGTTCTATACCAACCACGATGGTTCTATACCAACGTGATGGTTCTATACCAACGTGATGGTTCTATACCAACCACGATGGTTATATACCAACGTGATGGTTCTATACCAACCACGATGGTTCTATACCAACCACGATGGTTCTATACCAACGTGATGGTTCTATACCAACGTGGTGGTTCCATACCAACCACGATGGTTCTATACCAACGTGATGGTTCTATACCAAGGTGATGGTTCTATACCAACCATGATGGTTTTATACCAATGTGATGGTTCTATACCAACGTGATGGTTCTATACCAACGTGATGGTTCTATACCAACCGTGATGGTTCTATACCAACGTGGCGTAACCGTACAAACAGAAAGCCTGAAGTGCCTCACCCTGAGACAATGTCCACCACAGTGGTCCAAACTAAACGACCTTAACACCCTTTGGATTGGATGACGATGATCTTGGGTTCAAACTCGGGACCCTGTGATGACCCCTGACCTTCCATCCTGCACCGTCATCAGGAGCGATGAGGAATAACGATAATGACACGAGATGAAAGCCTGCCAGAGGTCGACGGAGAGAAATCCCACTGGAGCTCTGGTGAAGGTAAGAGACCCAGTTCAGAGTTCAGGCTCCAGACCTTGGACCCGCGAGCCGAGTGTTGTGTTCAGGATCATTCTTCTCCTGAACGCTCACTGTGACGTGGGGGAGGAGCGGCGATGCAGCCCGGGAGTCGAGGCTGCAGGATGTTAAATGGAGGCGGCGAGTGTCCTCGTCTCCGCTCCGTCCGGCCCATTCGTCTCAGGTGACGGATCGATAAGGTCGTGACCCCGCAGGCCACCGTACGCCCTCTCACCACTAACACAATGAAATAACACATTTATTGGCTCAGCCAGGAGGATTATTAATATTAGGAAGCTGCACATGTCAGCCTCTTCTCACCCTCCATATAGTGACAGAGGCCTTGCTGCCTCAACATCATGGATATGATGTCATCAAAAGGGGCGGAGTCAGCTATGGAGGAGCGGTTACATTTCCACATGAGTTTATGGTCTCAATCTCTTCTTCAATACAGTAAATTATGGTCATTTAGAGTCAAACAGACCATAAAGCAGGGGATGCCGTCACTGTGACCTTGTGCACTTCTGATTTACAGTCTTAAATATATAAATATAAATAAGTACCTGCTGCGTGCTTCCTGATTTTCTCTGACCTGCTTGAACCCGAACACGCAGAACGTCACGGATCAACTCCCCCAGAGCTGCTGAGATTATAACAGCAGCTCTGAGGTCAGCGGAGGAGTTTACTTTGGATTTGATTGGCTCGGGTTAATTATGTGTGTGTGTGTGTGTGTGTGTGTGTGTGTGTGTGTGTGTGTGTGATATCTATTTATCACTCCGACCGTCAAAGAAAACTTTTCCTCCTCGACTCCTTCAATCCTAGGCTGTGTCCTCGTCCCCTTGTTCCTCTTATTTCCTTCCATCCTTCCTCCTCTCCTCTTTCCTCCTTCTCTTCATCCATTACCTCCATTTTCTTCCATCCTTGACGTCCTCCTCTCCTCTTCCTTCAACTTCCCTTCCTTTGGTGTCTCCTCTCTTCCTCGCATCCTAAACCATAACGTATTCTGTCTGGGCCCAAACTGGATGAAGGTGAAGAAGACGAGGAGCAGCAGACTCCTCATCGACCAATCACCACGAAGCTCTAATTATGGGCTGGAGACGAGCTTCTGAACTCCTCACCTCATCTCAGGGTGGAATATGGATGTCGTGTTAGAAGATGTGCCCCCCCCCCCCCCGTGACAGGGTATAGACCACGCTGTGATGAAGAAAAAGATTGCTTCTCATTTCATCTATATATATATATATATATATATATATATATATATGGTCTCACCCTCCTATCTCACCCTCCTGTCTCACCCTCCTGTCTCACCCTCCTGTCTCACCCTCCCGGGATACCTGCTGCGCTCGAGGTCAGCGGAGTCGGTCTGGTAGTGAGGAAACACTGATTCACAGTGGCAGCCCCCCCCCCACCCCAGTCAGCATCACATGACCCCTCGTTTATCAGTGATACCCTCCCCGCCGGGCGCAGAGCGCTTCAGTGGAACACAAACCAGGAGAACGAGAGCAAGTGGAGATACGCACTGCAACCACGACTCCTCTGGTTGTATAGAAGTCTATGCTTCATGTGCTAAAGCTGCATTCTCTCTCCTGACCACCAGGGGGCGACTCCTCTGGTTGTATAGAAGTCTATGCTTCATGTGTTAAAGCTGCATTCTCTCTCCTGACCACCAGGGAGCGACTCCTCTGGTTGTATAGAAGTCTATGCTTCATGTGTTAAAGCTGCATTCTCTCTACTGACCACCAGGGGGCGACTCCTCTGGTTGTATAGAAGTCTATGCTTCATGTGTTAAAGCTGCATTCTCTCTCCTGACCACCAGGGGGCGACTCCTCTGGTTGTATAGAAGTCTATGCTTCATGTGTTAAAGCTGCATTCTCTCTCCTGACCCCCAGGGGGCGACTCCTCTGGTTGTATAGAAGTCTATGCTTCATGTGCTAAAGCTGCATTCTCTCTCCTGACCACCAGGGGGCGACTCCTCTGGTTGTATAGAAGTCTATGCTTCATGTGTTAAAGCTGCATTCTCTCTCCTGACCACCAGGGAGCGACTCCTCTGGTTGTATAGAAGTCTATGCTTCATGTGTTAAAGCTGCATTCTCTCTACTGACCACCAGGGGGCGACTCCTCTGGTTGTATAGAAGTCTATGCTTCATGTGTTAAAGCTGCATTCTCTCTCCTGACCACCAGGGGGCGACTCCTCTGGTTGTATAGAAGTCTATGCTTCATGTGTTAAAGCTGCATTCTCTCTCCTGACCCCCAGGGGGCGACTCCTCTGGTTGTATAGAAGTCTATGCTTCATCTGCTAAAGCTGCATTCTCTCTCCTGACCACCAGGGGGCGACTCCTCTGGTTGTATAGAAGTCTATGCTTCATGTGTTAAAGCTGCATTCCCTCTCCTGACCACCAGGGGGCGACTCCTCTGGTTGTATAGAAGTCTATGCTTCATGTGTTAAAGCTGCAATTCTCTCTCCTGACCCCCAGGGAGCGACTCCTCTGGTTGTATAGAAGTCTATGCTTCATGTGTTAAAGCTGCATTCTCTCTCCTGACCACCAGGGGGCGACTCCTCTGGTTGTATAGAAGTCTATGCTTCATGTGTTAAAGCTGCATTCTCTCTCCTGACCACCAGGGGGCGACTCCTCTGGTTGTATAGAAGTCTATGCTTCATGTGTTAAAGCTGCATTCTCTCTCCTGACCCCCAGGGGGCGACTCCTCTGGTTGTATAGAAGTCTATGCTTCATGTGCTAAAGCTGCATTCTCTCTCCTGACCACCAGGGGGCGACTCCTCTGGTTGTATAGAAGTCTATGCTTCATGTGTTAAAGCTGCATTCTCTCTCCTGACCACCAGGGGGCGACTCCTCTGGTTGTATAGAAGTCTATGCTTCATGTGTTAAAGCTGCATTCTCTCTCCTGACCACCAGGGAGCGACTCCTCTGGTTGTATAGAAGTCTATGCTTCATGTGTTAAAGCTGCATTCTCTCTCCTGACCACCAGGGGGCGACTCCTCTGGTTGTATAGAAGTCTATGCTTCATGTGTTAAAGCTGCATTCTCTCTCCTGACCACCAGGGGGCGACTCCTCTGGTTGTATAGAAGTCTATGCTTCATGTGTTAAAGCTGCATTCTCTCTCCTGACCCCCAGGGGGCGACTCCTCTGGTTGTATAGAAGTCTATGCTTCATGTGCTAAAGCTGCATTCTCTCTCCTGACCACCAGGGGGCGACTCCTCTGGTTGTATAGAAGTCTATGCTTCATGTGTTAAAGCTGCATTCTCTCTCCTGACCACCAGGGGGCGACTCCTCTGGTTGTATAGAAGGGCTACAAGGTGATTGACAGGTCGCTGGTCGCCGTGTGTTCCTGAAAGTTATCGATGCATTAGTTTATGAAACATAAGGATATTTATTGTGCACGCTGCGTTTTAATTCTCCTTTGCAAAGCAATCACCACCGACAGCCGTCAGATAAATGCGTCAAAGTGTGAAGTCTCAGATTGTAAAATGTGAGTGTCAATCAATTGATGGGAAAAATATGTCAATCACAATTTTCCAGAACCCACGGCAACATCTTCAAATGTCAAAAACCTGCGATTCATTCAATTATCAAAGAGACACAAAGCAGAAACAGAACCTCGCTTGTTTATTGACCGCCATCAATTCTTTGTGATTTACTTCCTGTCAATCGGCGGATAGATTCATGAACTCGCTGTGGTGGAGCCGTGGTAACCGTGGTGATAAGACCCTCCTCCTCACACCCACACGGTCCAGGCTATGAGGTCCATATCTGCCACGAGGGCCTCTAGAAGCAGCAGCCCCCCCCCCCCATTTGAGGAGCTGCGTCCTTGCTGCCTCCTCTGAGGGCATCGGACCGCCGGGCTCTGCTCCGGTGCCGATGTGGCCTCCTCTCCAATCACTGAGCCAAACCCCAGTGGGTCGCTCAGCCAGCCACCTGTGGTGCATTATGGGCCGCACTCAGCTCTAATGAGAGCTAATCCTCTGTGATGTGCCCCCCCCCCCCCCCCCCCCCCATCCTCCACCCCATCCTCCACAGGCGCTGCGTTCAATGACAACGGGACGTTTTAAAAGCGTTGCAGGTGGACCTCTCCACAGGGTGCGTTCAAGGAGGCGGCTTTTTACAAACGCTGCAAATAGAACGCAGGCCGGGTTCAAGAGCACTGACGAGGGTCGGGACGCAGACCCAGACCCAGACCCAGACCCAGACCCAGAGATGCAGAATGACTACAAAGAGACTCAAAACAACAACAACAACAACAAAACAACAAGGGGCTGAAAAGCCGCGGCTTGCTCGTCTAGGAGAGGCGGTGGGGCCCTCAGCCCGTTGACTCATGACACTCCTGAACCCGACATTTACGACTCGCCTTGAACTCATCACGACTTCCTGGATTCTCCCCCGGAGCACCTCCTCTTGACTTTGTCTCCTGACGTCAGAGCTTCAGGCGCTTCATCTCCCACACACTGTTTGTGTTTGCCCCCCCCCCCCCCCCCCTCCTCGTGTGCTTTATCTTTTTTATTTTCAAGTAAATAAACTCTGAACTGGGATCAACAAGAATTCAAATATTCATTCTGGTGTCTGTGACAGTTCAGAGGCCTCTCCTCCCAGGGAGGGGAAACTAATGTGTGTGCGTGTGTAGGTGTGTGTGTAGATGTGTGTGTGTAGGTGTGTGTGTACATGTGTGTGTGTGTGTGTGTGTGTAGGTGTGTGTTGACGAGGCTCTACATAATGGATGAATTTGCTGCAGCGAGCAGACCAGGCCGAGCTGGACTCATTTCAAAACGCCTTGAACGCTGCTATTTATACAGAGAGCTGGAACGAGGAGGAGGAGGTGGAGGAAGAAGAAGGTGGAGGAAGGAGGAGGAAGAAGAGGAGGGAGGAGGAGGAGGAGGAGGAGGTCCATAATTACTCCAAGAGAACAAAAGCCAAAAATAACTTGATTGATTCAGGAAGTACGTTAATGAAAGTACATGAAGTCAATCACCTTGTAGCCCCGCCCCTAAAGCATCCCCTGCTTTATGGTCTGTTTGACTATAAATGACCATCATTTACTAAATGAACATCACGCTGTATTGAAGAAGACTTGAAACTAGAGCCCATGAGATGGACTTGGAGGTCCTCAGACAGCACATGAAACCAGAAAGTAGTCAAGTTCTCAGACAGCACATGAAACCAGGAAGTAGTCAAGTCCTCAGACAGCACATGAAACCAGGAAGTAGTCAAGTCCTCAGACAGCACATGAAACCAGGAAGTAGTCAAGTCCTTAGACAGCACATGAAACCAGGAGGTAGTCAAGTCCTCAGACAGCACATGAAACCAGGAGGTAGTCAAGTCCTCAGACAGCACATGAAACCAGGAAGTAGTCAAGTCCTCAGACAGCACATGAAACCAGGAAGTAGTCAAGTCCTCAGACAGCACATGAAACCAGGAAGTAGTCAAGTCCTCAGACAGCACATGAAACCAGGAAGTAGTCAAGTCCTCAGACAGCACATGAAACCAGGAAGTAGTCAAGTCCTCAGACAGCACATGAAACCAGGAGGTAGTCAAGTCCTCAGACAGCACATGAAACCAGGAAGTAGTCAAGTCCTCAGACAGCACATGGAACCAGGAAGTAGTCAAGTCCTCAGACAGCACATGAAACCAGAAAGTAGTCAAGTCCTCAGACAGCACATGAAACCAGGAAGTAGTCAAGTCCTCAGACAGCACATGAAACCAGGAAGTAGTCAAGTCCTCAGACAGAGCATGAAACCAGGAAGTAGTCAAGTCCTCAGACAGCACATGAAACCAGGAAGTAGTCAAGTCCTCAGACAGCACATGAAACCAGGAAGTAGTCAAGTCCTCAGACAGCACATGAAACCAGGAAGTAGTCAAGTCCTCAGACAGCACATGAAACCAGGAAGTAGTCAAGTCCTCAGACAGCACATGAACCACGAGCTGCCGGCTGTCGTCAGCAGAGGCTGGACGGATATAAACGTGTCAACACGCGAGGAAAAGAGTTCCAACATGGAGGCCATAAACTACCCATAATGCAACACTTCAAGGGTGAAACCAAAGAAGAGTCACTGTGATCCCTCTGCAGCCATCTTGGAGATGATGATGAAGATGACGACGATGATGATGATGATGATGATGATGATGAAGAAGATGATGATGATGAATTCTGGTTGTAAAGCAGGAAATTAAATCAGAAAGTTTGCTTTTCAACTCGACTCAGTCGCTTCTTGATTTACTACATTTCCCACAATGCCCTTGGGCAGCCTCCAGAGGAGGAAGTATTAGTGGGCTTGGACGTTTCCTCTCATCAGATGGATTTAGTTTTAGTGGAAGGTGTAAGAACGTCTCTGACTCGTTGAACTAGAGGAGGCGAGAGGAGGTGAGAGGAGACGAGAGGAGACGAGAGGAGGCAAGAGGAGACGAAAGGAGGTGAGAGGAGGAAACAGGAGACGAGAGGAGACGAGAGGAGACGAGAGGAGGAAACAGGAGACGAGAGGAGACGAGAGGAGGTGAGAGGAGACGAGAGGAGGAAACAGGAGACGAGAGGAGGTGAGAGGAGGAAATAGGAGACGAGAGGAGGAAACAGGAGACGAGAGGAGACGAGAGGAGGTGAGAGGAGATGAGAGGAGGCGAGAGGAGGCGAGAGGAGGCGAGAGGAGGCGAGAGGAGACGAGAGGAGGTGAGAGGAGGCGAGAGGAGACGAGAGGAGGCGAGAGGAGACGAGAGGAGGTGAGAGGAGATGAGAGGAGACGAGAGGAGGTGAGAGGAGGCGAGAGGAGACGAGAGGAGGTGAGAGGAGGCGAGAGGAGACGAGAGGAGGCGGTCACATGGTGGTCGTCGTTTCGAAGCCTCATGTTTTGCCGTCGCCATCTTGGATTCTGACTGTTGCCATGCAACGGGTGAACAGGAAGTGACCATATCTGGACTGAGTAGCAGAATACTCAGATTTATGTTCTGTTTGACTCTAAATGACGACGGACTTATTACATTATTTTACAAATGTAGTTTAATTGTAAATCCCCATTTGAAAACAATTTAAATTTGTATTCAGGGAATAAAACCATCAAATGGAAATAATTAGTTTGACATCCAATTAATTCAAACGTTCAAATAGATTTTAAATATAAAATATTTCAATTGCGCTGTTTGAAGCATAACTGTCTGAATGACCCCCCCTGCTGTGTGCCCCCCCCCCACACACACTTCAACAGGGATGAGGATGAGAGCTGGGGGGGGGGGGGGGCGGGGGGTAAAGATACATCACACGTTGGTTTATCTACTTCTTCTTTAACGGGCTCGTCCTGCTGAGAAGAACGTCTTGTTCACGGAGACTGAGAGCAGCAGCAAGACGGACGCTGCAGACAGGAAGTGAAGAGAGCAGCAGCAAGACGGACGCTGCAGACAGGAAGTGAAGAGAGCAGCAGCAAGACGGACGCTGCAGACAGGAAGTGAAGAGAGCAGCAGCTAGACGGACGCTGCAGACAGGAAGTGAAGAGAGCAGCAGCTAGACGGACGCTGCAGACAGGAAGTGAAGAGAGCAGCAGCTAGACGGACGCTGCAGACAGGAAGTGAAGAGAGCAGCAGCAAGACGGACTCTACAGACAGGAAGTGAAGAGAGCAGCAGCAAGACGGACGCTGTAGACAGGAAGTGAAGAGAGCAGCAGCAAGACGGACTCTACAGACAGGAAGTGAAGAGAGCAGCAGCAAGACGGATGCTGTAGACAGGAAGTGAAGAGAGCAGCAGCAAGACGGACGCTACAGACAGGAAGTGAAGAGAGCAGCAGCAAGACGGACGCTACAGACAGGAAGTGAAGAGAGCAGCAGCAAGACGGACGCTGCAGACAGGAAGTGAAGAGAGCAGCAGCAAGACGGACGCTGTAGACAGGAAGTGAAGAGAGCAGCAGCAAGACGGACGCTGTAGACAGGAAGTGAAGAGAGCAGCAGCAAGACGGACGCTGCAGACAGGAAGTGAAGAGAGCAGCAGCAAGACGGACGCTGTAGACAGGAAGTGAAGAGAGCAGCAGCAAGACGGACGCTGTAGACAGGAAGTGAAGAGAGCAGCAGCAAGACGGACTCTACAGACAGGAAGTGAAGAGAGCAGCAGCTAGACGGACGCTGTAGACAGGAAGTGAAGAGAGCAGCAGCAAGACGGACGCTGCAGACAGGAAGTGAAGAGAGCAGCAGCTAGACGGACGCTGCAGACAGGAAGTGAAGAGAGCAGCAGCTAGACGGACGCTGCAGACAGGAAGTGAAGAGAGCAGCAGCAAGACGGACGCTGCAGACAGGAAGTGAAGAGAGCAGCAGCAAGACGGACGCTACAGACAGGAAGTGAAGAGAGCAGCAGCAAGACGGACGCTGCAGACAGGAAGTGAAGAGAGCAGCAGCAAGACGGACGCTGTAGACAGGAAGTGAAGAGAGCAGCAGCAAGACGGACGCTGCAGACAGGAAGTGAAGAGAGCAGCAGCAAGACGGACGCTGTAGACAGGAAGTGAAGAGAGCAGCAGCAAGACGGACGCTACAGACAGGAAGTGAAGAGAGCAGCAGCAAGACGGACGCTACAGACAGGAAGTGAAGAGAGCAGCAGCAAGACGGACGCTGTAGACAGGAAGTGAAGAGAGCAGCAGCTAGACGGACGCTGTAGACAGGAAGTGAAGAGAGCAGCAGCAAGACGGACGCTGTAGACAGGAAGTGAAGAGAGCAGCAGCTAGACGGACGCTGTAGACAGGAAGTGAAGAGAGCAGCAGCAAGACGGACGCTGTAGACAGGAAGTGAAGAGAGCAGCAGCAAGACGGACGCTACAGACAGGAAGTGAAGAGAGCAGCAGCAAGACGGACGCTGCAGACAGGAAGTGAAGAGAGCAGCAGCAAGACGGACGCTGCAGACAGGAAGTGAAGAGAGCAGCAGCAAGACGGACGCTACAGACAGGAAGTGAAGAGAGCAGCAGCAAGACGGACGCTGCAGACAGGAAGTGAAGAGAGCAGCAGCAAGACGGACGCTACAGACAGGAAGTGAAGAGAGCAGCAGCAAGACGGACGCTACAGACAGGAAGTGAAGAGAGCAGCAGCTAGACGGACGCTACAGACAGGAAGTGAAGAGAGCAGCAGCAAGACGGACGCTACAGACAGGAAGTGAAGAGAGCAGCAGCAAGACGGACGCTGCAGACAGGAAGTGAAGAGAGCAGCAGCAAGACGGACGCTACAGACAGGAAGTGAAGAGAGCAGCAGCAAGACGGACGCTACAGACAGGAAGTGAAGAGAGCAGCAGCAAGACGGACGCTTCAGACAGGAAGTGAAGAGAGCAGCAGCTAGACGGACGCTACAGACAGGAAGTGAAGAGAGCAGCAGCAAGACGGACGCTTCCTACAAAGCTTCCTAAACAGAATACAACCAGGAACAACAGGAAATGGCTGCTGTGTCTCTGTTACACAAAGTCTGAGAGCAACACCTTTGGTAGTCGGCATTGAGTCTTTTCTTTACTGGTTCACATCAAGTACGTTGTGTTCTGACTTATTAATTATTATTTATTATTATTATTAATAACCAGCAGGAGATTAAATACTGGAAATGTGTTTCCTGATACAGTTTGTGGAAGACGTCTGAAACAGATCATCAGCGTGTGAGGAAGACGAAGAAGAGGAAGAAGAGGAAGGAGGATCCACCACATCATGCTCCATCTATTGTGTGATCGATGGTCATTTCACTGAGTGGCCGAAGAGGAGGAGCCTGAACATTCCTGTTAAGTATTGACGCCTGAATGCATCACCTGATTCCCCTGAATCAGGGACCTACAATGTAGCACAGTGCTATGCAGTGACCCTGTGAGGATCTAAAGATACAACCCGGGTTCTCCTGCATGCTGCCTCGTTCTGCAGCGCGGAGGGACAACAGAGGGAAACGTTACCATCGGGAAGTGGAAGTGAAGCAGGAAGAAGAGGAGGGCTGTGAGAACAAAGAAAGGAGAGGAATGAAAGAGAGACGAGGAGGAGTGAATCATCAGGATGTCAACAGCCTGGAACAAAACCTGAGAAGTAAGAAGAAGAATAAAAACAAGGCTGACGGGTGTGAAGGGACAGAACCAACAAGAGGAACGAGGGAGCTTTGTTTTCATCTAGCAGCTCGCGGCGGGGCGTTTCCATCAGACCTGCCGCCATCGGGTCATCAATCTGTCGCTCGCTCTCCACAACCCCCCCCCCCCCATACGTGGTCTCCCTCTTGGTCTTGTGAGCCTATAAAACCCTTCAGTTTGAGGCCTGATGCTGGATTGATTTTCACATGGTGGGAGGGGGGGGGGAGGGGGGGAGGAGGGGGGGGGGGGGGTAGATCACATCCAGGCGCTGAGACCCAGAGATGTAGAGCAGTAAATGATGGTTATGTGCTTTGGTGGATCGTTGGGGGGGGAGCTAATAATTTCTAACAGCCCTCCGTGGTGCAGTTCCCCTCCCATGATGCATCAGGATAAATGTGATTTGTTGCCGCCTCTGAATACAGGGTCGGAAGAGAAGAACAGAACACGAGTCGTTTGCATGCCTGAGCGAGCGGTCGATGTGCGGAGTGACATCTCTGCTTTACACAAGTCTCTGTGGAGCTCGGAGGTAAAGGACGAGAGGAATTACACACAGCTGGTCCGGCTATAACAAGCCTTGTGTTTACCTCAAACTGTTAAGGGAAAACCCCGGAGCATGGTGGGAAATTACCAGCAAGCCATCTGCCAAAGAGAGTCTGTGTCAGTACTCAAGTCCCTAATTTGTGCCTCCAGTAAAATATAGAAGCAGCTGGAGCGTTTTGAACTTTTCTCCCCGTAAATTATAAATGTATTATATATTATATTTGGTTCGACACTCTGTACATGTTTCTAATGACATGTTTGTTAACGCTGCCGGTAAGATGTCCCCATCAACAGAAACCATGAGAGGTTTTGTGTTTCTGTGGTGTTTTGTTGTGGTTAATAATGTGTGAATGTGTTACAGTGTGTGAGAAAGAAGGCAAAAGGTGTCCCGGCCCCTGAAGGTGGTTAACTTCCTCCTGATCAACCCAGTCAAAATCAGCATTGTGTTTTTGTAAACCAGTGGACCAACATTTCTGAACCCTGATTAATTTTTTCAGAAATGTGTTACACATCAGCGACGTCACGTAGTTAACGTTGTGAAGTTAGACATAACAACCTGACGTAACAATCTGACGTAACAATCTGACGTAACAATCTGACGTAACAACCTGATGTAACAACCTGACGTAACAATCTGACGTAACAATCTGACGTAACAATCTGACGTAACAACCTGATGTAACAACCTGACGTAACAATCTGACGTAACAATCTGACGTAACAACCTGATGTAACAACCTGACGTAACAACCTGATGTAACAACCTGACGTAACAACCTGACGTAACAACCTGACGTAACAACCTGATGTAACAACCTGATGTAACAACCTGACGTAACAACCTGACGTAACAACCTGAGGTAACAACCTGACGTAACAACCTGATGTAACAATCTGATGTAACAACCTGACGTAACAACCTGACGTAACAACCTGATGTAACAACCTGATGTAACAACCTGACGTAACAACCTGACGTAACAACCTGACGTAACAACCTGATGTAACAACCTGACGTAACAATCTGACGTAACAATCTGATGTAACAACCTGATGTAACAACCTGACGTAACAACCTGACGTAACAACCTGACGTAACAACCTGATGTAACAACCTGATGTAACAACCTGATGTAACAACCTGATGTAACAACCTGACGTAACAACCTGAGGTAACAACCTGATGTAACAACCTGACGTAACAACCTGAGGTAACAACCTGATGTAACAACCTGACGTAACAACCTGAGGTAACAACCTGATGTAACAACCTGACGTAACAACCTGAGGTAACAACCTGATGTAACAACCTGACGTAACAACCTGAGGTAACAACCTGATGTAACAATCTGATGTAACAACCTGATGTAACAATCTGATGTAACAACCTGACGTAACAACCTGACGTAACAACCTGATGTAACAATCTGATGTAACAACCTGATGTAACAACCTGAGGTAACAACCTGATGTAACAACCTGAGGTAACAACCTGATGTAACAATCTGATGTAACAACCTGACGTAACAACCTGACGTAACAACCTGAGGTAACAACCTGATGTAACAACCTGACGTAACAACCTGAGGTAACAACCTGATGTAACAATCTGATGTAACAACCTGATGTAACAACCTGAGGTAACAACCTGATGTAACAACCTGAGGTAACAACCTGATGTAACAATCTGATGTAACAACCTGATGTAACAATCTGATGTAACAACCTGACGTAACAACCTGACGTAACAATCTGACGTAACAACCTGACGTAACAATCTGATGTAACAACCTGACGTAACACCATTCATTTTAATGGCTTCTTCATGCACAATACTCCGCAAAACAAACTTTATTGTGATTATCGTTCTCAGTTGCATGTTGTAGTCCTTTATGTCTACTTGATATTATATAACTAGTATTTCCAAAATGAAAACAGCATTTTGCATGCTTAGCAACTGTAACCAAGAAGGGAGGGGCTTACACACCAATGAGAACCTGTTTCTGCACAGGAAGTCACTCCTAAGCCAAAAGTCTTAACACTGCCAATCATATCATTAATAATCATACGTTAAAATGTGAATGTGATTAGCTGCTGCAGAATAATCACAGTGCAGAATCCAATAAAGACAAAGTGGATGATTGGCGTTCCCATCACTCTTCCTGCCGCGGGAACATTAATCTCTGGCTCCACGCTGAGGGATTCAGACGAGGGACCCCCGACATGCAGCTCCTGGTAAAGACCCCCACGGAGCCCCACGGAGCCCCACGGAGCCCCTCAGACCCCCACAGAGCCCCACGGAGCCCCTCAGACCCCCTCAGACCCCCACGGAGCCCCACGGAGCCCCTCAGACCCCCACGGAGCCCCACGGAGCACCACGGAGCCCCACGGAGCCCCTCAGACCCCCTCAGACCCCCACGGAGCCCCACGGAGCCCCACGGAGCCCCTCAGACCCCCACGGAGCCAAACTAGTGTTTGCACCGGGAATCAAACCGTCAACTGTGAGGGGTCTTTAAGTGTTTAAAAACATGAATTTTTAAAATGTCATTTGATCACGACTCCCACAGATGAGCCACACTTTGTCTCATGAGCGATCTGAGAGACAGGAAGTACTTTTATTGTGGAGGCTCTGATGTCAGCTGACATCGTATTGATCCGATTGGACACGGCTGACCTCACGATACATTACATCAACACTACAGTGGTTCCAGGAGGAAGGAGGTGCAACACACAGGCTGCATGGGCATTTCAAAATAAAGGTGAATCTTAAAGATGATGCATGTTTGCAT
>NC_046984.1:18309157-18321657 GCF_009769545.1 Cyclopterus lumpus | reverse complement strand
CCCAACACTAACCCAACACTAACCCAACCCTAACCCAACCCTAACCCAACACTAACCCAACACTAACCCAACCCTAACCCAACACTAACCCAACCCAACACTAACCCAACACTAACCCAACCCTAACCCAACACTAACCCAACCCAACACTAACCCAACACTAACCCAACCCAACACTAACCCAACACTAACCCAACACTAACCCAACACTAACCCAACCCTAACCCAACACTAACCCAACACTAACCCAACCCTAACCCAACACTAACCCAACCCAACACTAACCCAACCCAACACTAACCCAACCCTAACCCAACACTAACCCAACCCAACACTAACCCAACCCGACACTAACCCAACACTAACCCAACACTAACCCAACACTAACCCAACCCTAACCCAACACTAACCCAACCCAACACTAACCCAACCCGACACTAACCCAACACTAACCCAACACTAACCCGACACTAACCCGACACTAACCCAACACTAACCCAACACTAACCCAACACTAACCCAACACTAACCCAACCCTAACCCAACACTAACCCAACACTAACCCAACACTAACCCAACACTAACCCAACACTAACCCAACCCTAACCCAACACTAACCCAACACTAACCCAACACTAACCCAACCCAACACTAACCCAACACTAACCCAAAACTAACCCAACCCAACACTAACCCAACACTAACCCAACACTAACCCAACACTAACCCAACCCTAACCCAACACTAACCCAACACTAACCCAACCCTAACCCAACACTAACCCAACCCAACACTAACCCAACACTAACCCAACCCAACACTAACCCAACACTAACCCAACACTAACCCAACACTAACCCAACCCTAACCCAACACTAACCCAACACTAACCCAACCCAACATTAACACAACACTAACCCAACCCTAACCCAACACTAACCCAACCCTAACCCAACACTAACCCAACACTAACCCAACACTAACCCAACCCTAACCCAACCCTAACCCAACACTAACCCAACCCAACACTAACCCAACACTAACCCAACACTAACCCAACATTAACCCAACACTAACCCAACCCTAACCCAACACTAACCCAACCCTAACCCAACACTAACCCAACACTAACCCAACACTAACCCAACCCTAACCCAACACTAACCCAACACTAACCCTAACCCAACCCTAACCCAACACTAACCCAACACTAACCCAACCCAACATTAACCCAACACTAACCCAACCCTAACCCAACACTAACCCAACCCTAACCCAACACTAACCCAACACTAACCCAACCCTAACCTAACCCTAACCCAACACTAACCCAACCCTAACCCAACACTAACCCAACACTAACCCAACCCTAACCCAACACTAACCCAACCCTAACCCAACACTAACCCAACACTAACCCAACCCAACATTAACCCAACACTAACCCAACCCTAACCCAACACTAACCCAACCCTAACCCAACACTAACCCAACACTAACCCAACACTAACCCAACACTAACCCAACACTAACCCACCCCTAACCCAACACTAACCCAACACTAACCCAACACTAACCCAACCCTAACCCAACACTAACCCAACACTAACCCAACACTAACCCAACCCTAACCCAACACTAACCCAACACTAACCCAACACTAACCCAACCCTAACCCAACCCTAACCAACACTAACCAACACTAACCCAACCCAACACTAACCCAACACTAACCCAACACTAACCCAACCCTAACCCAACACTAACCCAACCCAACATTAACCCAACACTAACCCAACCCTAACCCAACACTAACCCAACCCTAACCCAACACTAACCCAACACTAACCCAACCCTAACCCAACACTAACCCAACCCTAACCCAACACTAACCCAACACTAACCCAACCCAACATTAACCCAACACTAACCCAACCCTAACCCAACACTAACCCAACCCTAACCCAACACTAACCCAACACTAACCCAACCCAACATTAACCCAACACTAACCCAACACTAACCCAACCCAACATTAACCCAACACTAACCCAACCCTAACCCAACACTAACCCAACACTAACCCAACCCAACATTAACCCAACACTAACCCAACCCTAACCCAACACTAACCCAACACTAACCCAACCCTAACCCAACACTAACCCAACCCTAACCCAACACTAACCCAACACTAACCCAACACTAACCCAACACTAACCCAACCCTAACCCAACACTAACCCAACACTAACCCAACCCAACACTAACCCAACACTAACCCTAACCCTAACCCAACACTAACCCAACACTAACCCAACCCAACATTAACCCAACACTAACCCAACCCTAACCCAACACTAACCCAACCCTAACCCAACACTAACCCAACACTAACCCAACCCAACATTAACCCAACACTAACCCAACACTAACCCAACATTAACCCAACACTAACCCAACCCTAACCCAACACTAACCCAACACTAACCCAACACTAACCCAACCCTAACCCAACACTAACCCAACACTAACCCAACACTAACCCAACACTAACCCAACCCTAACCCAACACTAACCCAACACTAACCCAACATTAACCCAACACTAACCCAACACTAACCCAACATTAACCCAACACTAACCCAACACTAACCCAACCCTAACCCAACCCTAACCCAACACTAACCCAACCCTAACCCAACCCTAACCCAACACTAACCCAACACTAACCCAACACTGACCCAACCCAACACTAACCCAACACTAACCCAACCCTAACCCAACACTAACCCAACACTAACCCAACCCAACATTAACCCAACACTAACCCAACCCTAACCCAACACTAACCCAACCCTAACCCAACACTAACCCAACACTAACCCAACCCAACATTAACCCAACCCTAACCCAACACTAACCCAACCCTAACCCAACCCTAACCCAACACTGACCCAACCCAACACTAACCCAACACTAACCCAACACTAACCCAACCCTAACCCAACACTAACCCAACATTAACCCAACACTAACCCAACACTAACCCAACACTAACCCAACCCTAACCCAACACTAACCCAACACTGACCCAACCCAACACTAACCCAACACTAACCCAACACTAACCCAACCCTAACCCAACCCTAACCCAACACTGACCCAACATTAACCCAACACTAACCCAACACTAACCCAACACTAACCCAACCCTAACCCAACACTAACCCAACACTGACCCAACCCAACACTAACCCAACACTAACCCAACACTAACCCAACCCTAACCCAACACTAACCCAACACTGACCCAACCCAACACTAACCCAACACTAACCCAACACTAACCCAACACTAACCCAACCCTAACCCAACACTAACCCAACACTGACCCAACCCAACACTAACCCAACACTAACCCAACACTAACCCAACCCTAACCCGACACTAACCCAACACTGACCCAACCCAACACTAACCCAACACTAACCCAACATTAACCCGATCCTAACCCAACCCAACACTAACCCAACCCTAACCCAACACTAACCCGACACTAACCCAACACTGACCCAACCCAACACTAACCCAACACTAACCCAACACTAACCCAACACTGACCCAACCCAACACTAACCCAACACTAACCCAACCCTAACCCAACATTAACCCGATCCTAACCCAACCCAACACTAACCCAACGATGTGGGGATAAACAGCTACTGGAGATCAAGATCTTAAACTGAATACCTTTTATACTAAGACTGAATACTTGTACTGCAGCACCTCGTATTCGTCTTCTCTGCTGAATAATTTAATCAGCTGTCATCTCTCACGAGTGTTTGACTGAGAACTTTCTTCCCCCCCCCCCCCCCCCCCCCCCCCCCCGTGTGTTTTGCTGCTATTAATAAAACGCCTTGTCGTCGGCGTCTGATGGCGCCTCATGTCGTTGGAGACGAGCTGACCGCGACGTCGTCCTCCTTCATCCGCACATCAAAATCACGACACTTCCACTTCCTCTTCGGCTCCTTTGTGCGTTTTTCTACGTTTAAAAATAAATTTAAAAAACAAAGTGATGGACGTGTCTAAAACAACGACCTACTTTCTTCTCCCTTCGCTTTTTTAAAAATGTATTTTTCGACTTCCTCAAAAGAGCGTTGGGATGAAAGCGTGTTATTTGCGTGTGTGAGGCCTCCTGCCCTCCACGCTTACATAACGCTGCTCCTCCTCAAGCTGCTGGTAAACAAAGAGGGAGCACAACACAACAACAGCGCCTTTCTTTCTGGGTCATTTAGATGCACGAGCAGCGCCGCCGGCTGTAATGAAGCTCTGTGCTGTCAGCGGGATCAGTGGAAGTGTAAAAGGCCAGAGCTCCACGCCGCTTCATTATTTATCTGGCCTTTTATCCCTTTGTTGGCTTATTTATGAGCCTCACACAGGTGGTCCCGTGTGAGGCCGAGGGGAGGTCAGAGGTGGAGGAGCCAGGAAGTGAGGAGGGAGAAGGAGGAAGAGTCAGGAGATGAGGAGCCAGTTATATGTATATATAAATATATATTTATTCTGTTTGACTTGTTTTATTCAGGCCCGTAAAGATGCTTCGTTTTAAAGTGACGTATTTGACATTTAAAATGTGTCCATTTAGAAGACTTTATTTAGCTACTGTTTGAGTGCTTGATTGACAGCTGCCGAAATTAACATGTTTGAGGGAGGCACTGCTGGAATAAATGCACTGGTCTATTTTTCTTCCATAAATCATCTTCTTGGGTCATGTTTTGACCCTATAACACAATAACTCTTAATGTGAGAGATGAAGTGGTGAAGTTTCATGTGATATCTATGAGGTCATGTTCTGACCCTATAACACAATAACTCCTCTTAATGTGAGTGATGAAGTGGTGAAGTTTCATGTGATATCTATGAGGTCATGTTTTGACCCTATAACACAATAACTCTTAATGTCAGTGATGAAGTGGTGAAGTTTCATGTGATATCTATGAGGTCATGTTTTGACCCTATAACACAATAACTCTTAATGTGAGTGATGAAGTGGTGAAGTTTCATGTGATATCTATGGGGTCATGTTTTGACTGAAACTTGATTGACAGCTCAGGTGAATCTAAAAGCAGAGCGCTGAATGTATTGGAGGTGTTAACGAGGAGAGGAGTGTCCATCTGTTCCTTCAGCTGTCCTCAGATCTGTCTGCTCATAATTATTCATAAACGTCAGCTGTGATTGTGTCGCTTTCTGCTTCTTTCAGGTCAGAAGTCTGAAGCTGTGAAGGAAGAAGTTACTCGCGCGTGTTTCTTTAAATAAACTATTATGAAAAGCTCCCTGAACTCCCACAATGCAACGGGAGAGGAATGTTTATTCACGGACACATATCGCTGATATGCTAATATCACACACTCATACACACTCACACTAACACACACTCACACACTTACACTCACACACTTACACTCACACACACACACTCACACACACACACACGCTAACACACACACACTAACACGCACACACTAACACACACACTCACACTCACACACACACTCACACACTCACACTAACACACTCACACAAACACACACACACACTTACACTCACACACTTACACTCACACACACACTCACACACACACACACGCTAACACACACACACTAACACACACACTCACACTCACACACACACTCACACACACAATAAGCAATTTATACGAGGACCTTTAAATGAGGAAGTTTAAACGAGGAAGTTTAAATGAGGAAGTTTACATGAGGAAGTTTAAATGAGGAAGTTTAAATGAGGAAGTTTACATGAGGAAGTTTAAATGAGGAAGTTTAAATGAGGAAGTTTAAATGATGAAGTTTAAATGAGGAAGTTTACATGAGGAAGTTTAAATGAGGAAGTTTATACGAGGAAGTTTAAATGAGGAAGTTTAAATGAGGAAGTTTAAATGAGGAAGTTTAAATGAGGAAGTTTATACGAGGAAGTTTAAATGAGGACGTTTAAATGAGGAAGTTTAAATGAGGAAGTTTAAACGAGGAAGTTTAAATGAGGAAGTTTAAATGAGGAAGTTTACATGAGGAAGTTTAAATGAGGAAGTTTATACGAGGAAGTTTAAATGAGGACGTTTAAATGAGGAAGTTTAAATGAGGAAGTTTAAACGAGGAAGTTTAAATGAGGAAGTTTAAATGAGGAAGTTTAAATGAGGAAGTTTAAATGAGGAAGTTTAAATGAGGAAGTTTAAATGAGGAAGTTTATACGAGGAAGTTTAAATGAGGAAGTTTAAATGAGGAAGTTTAAATGAGGAAGTTTACATGAGGAAGTTTAAATGAGGAAGTTTAAATGAGGAAGTTTACATGAGGAAGTTTAAACGAGGAAGTTTAAATGAGGAAGTTTAAACGAGGAAGTTTAAACGAGGAAGTTTAAATGAGGAAGTTCAAACGAGGAAGTTTAAATGAGGAAGTTTAAACGAGGAAGTTTAAATGAGGAAGTTTAAATGAGGAAGTTTAAATGAGGAAGTTTAAATGAGGAAGTTTAAACGAGGAAGTTTAAATGAGGTTCTGAAACAGATGGAAAACAATGAGGAAGAAAAAGAACTCCCAGTCGGAACAAAAACAATTAAAGAAGATTTTGGTCCATAATTTGTCCTTTTAAAGTGTAAAAGAGTCCTGAGGAGGTTTTCCTCTTCTGCACTAGAACAATATGTGTGCGTGTGTCGGTGTGTATGTGTGTGTGTCTCTCTCTGTGTGTATGTGTGTGTGTCTCTCTGTGTGTGTGTGTCTGTGTGTGTCTCTCTGTGTGTGTGTGTGTGTGTGTGTGTGTGTGTGTGTGTGTGTGTGTGTGTGTGTGTGTGTGTGCGTGTGTGTGTGTGTGTCCTGGCTTGCACTAGTTACTATCCCGATAAAGGATTAGCTGCTTCTGTCCGCCTCCAGCAGTAAACACACTTTAGGAAACATTATTCATCTCGCTTTGAATGCTCATTGGCTAGGCTGTGTGTGTGTGTGTGTGTGTGTGTGTGTGTGTGTGTGTGTGTGTGTGTGTGTGTGTGTGTGTGTGTGTGTGTGGGTGGGTGGGTGTGGGTGTGGGTGTGTGTTAAATGATGAGAGCCCTCTCCCAGAGCGAGGCGGGCGTTATCACCGTAAACTGCCACGATGTATTTCATTACATCTGCATTCATCTGAGAGGAACCTCAGCAACACACACACACAGTATAGTTTTCTCATATGTCCTCAGGTGTCCTCATGTGTCCTCATATGTCCTCATGTGTCCTCATATGTCCTCATGTGTCCTCATATGTCCTCATATGTCCTCATGTGTCCTCAGGTGTCCTCATATGTCCTCAGGTGTCCTCATACGTCCTCATATGTCCTCATATGTCCTCATGTGTTCTCAGGTGTCCTCATACGTCCTCATATGTCCTCATATGTCCTCAGGTGTCCTCATACGTCCTCATATGTCCTCATATGTCCTCATGTGTCCTCAGGTGTCCTCATATGTCCTCAGGTGTCTTCAGGTGTCCTCATGTGTCCTCATATGTCCTCAGGTGTCCTCATACGTCCTCATATGTCCTCAGGTGTCCTCATACGTCCTCATATGTCCTCATATGTCCTCAGGTGTCCTCATATGTCCTCAGGTGTCCTCATACGTCCTCATATGTCCTCATATGTCCTCAGGTGTCCTCATGTGTCCTCATGTGTCCTCAGGTGTCCTCATATGTCCTCAGGTGTCCTCATACGTCCTCATATGTCCTCATGTGTCCTCATATGTCCTCAGGTGTCCTCATATGTCCTCATATGTCCTCAGGTGTCCTCATGTGTCCTCATATGTCCTCAGGTGTCCTGATACGTCCTCATATGTCCTCATGTGTCCTCAGTTGTCCTCATGTGTCCTCAGGTGTCCTCATATGTCTTCATATGTCCTCATGTGTCCTCAGGTGTCCTCATGTGTCCTCATATGTCCTCAGGTGTCCTCATGTGTCTTCATGTGTCCTCACGTGTCTTCATATGTCCTCATATGTCCTCAGGTGTCCTCATACGTCCTTATATGTCCTCATATGTCCTCAGGTGTCCTCATACGTCCTCACATGTCCTCATGTGTCCTCAGGTGTCCTCATGTGTCCTCATATGTCTTCATGTGTCCTCATGTGTCCTCATGTGTCCTCATGTGTCCTCAGGTGTCCTCAGGTGTCCTCATATGTCTTCATATGTCCTCATGTGTCCTCATGTGTCCTCAGGTGTCCTCATATGTCCTCAGGTGTCCTCATGTGTCCTCAGGTGTCCTCATGTGTCTTCATATGTCCTCATCTGTCTTCATATGTCCTCAGGTGTCCTCATACATCCTCATATGTCCTCATATGTCCTCAGGTGTCTTCATACGTCCTCACATGTCCTCATATGTCCTCAGGTGTCCTCATACGTCCTCACATGTCCTCATATGTCCTCATGTGTCCTCATGTGTCTTCATGTGTCCTCAGGTGTCCTCATACGTCCTCATATGTCCTCAGGTGTCCTCAAACGTCCTCATATGTCCTCAGGTGTCCTCATGTGTCCTCATATGTCTTCATGTGTCCTCATGTGTCCTCATACGTCCTCATATGTCCTCATGTGTCCTCATGTGTCCTCAGGTGTCCTCATATGTCTTCATATGTCCTCATGTGTCCTCAGGTGTCCTCATATGTCCTCAGGTGTCTTCATGTGTCCTCAGGTGTCCTCATGTGTCTTCATATGTCCTCAGGTGTCCTCATACATCCTCATATGTCCTCAGGTGTCCTCATACGTCCTCACATGTCCTCATATGTCCTCATGTGTCCTCAGGTGTCCTCATGTGTTTTCATGTGTCCTCATGTGTCCTCATGTGTCCTCATGTGTCCTCAGGTGTCCTCAGGTGTCCTCATATGTCCTCATATGTCCTCAGGTGTGCTCATATGTCCTCATATGTCCTCAGGTGTCCTCATGTGTCTTCATGTGTCCTCATGTGTCCTCAGGTGTGCTCATATGTCCTCATGTGTCCTCAGGTGTCCTCATGTGTCTTCATGTGTCCTCATGTGTCCTCATATGTCCTCATATGTCCTCAGGTGTGCTCATATGTCCTCATATGTCCTCATGTGTCCTCATATGTCCTCAGGTGTCTTCATGTGTCCTCATACGTCCTCCTATGTCCTCAGGTGTCCTTATGTGTCCTCATGTGTCCTCATGTGTCTTCATGTGTCCTCATATGTCCTCATATGTCCTCAGGTGTGCTCATATGTCCTCATATGTCCTCATGTGTCCTCATATGTCCTCAGGTGTCCTCATGTGTCTTCATGTGTCCTCATGTGTCTTCATGTGTCCTCATATGTCCTCATGTGTCCTCATACGTCCTCATATGTCCTCAGGTGTCCTTATGTGTCCTCATATGTCCTCATGTGTCCTCAGGTGTCCTCAGGTGTCTTCATGTGTCCTCATGTGTCCTCATACGTCCTCATATGTCCTCAGGTGTCCTTATGTGTCCTCATGTGTCTTCATGTGTCCTCAGGTGTCTTCAGGTGTCTTCATGTGTCCTCATGTGTCTTCATGTGTCTTCATGTGTCCTCATGTGTCCTCATACGTCCTCATATGTCCTCAGGTGTCCTTATGTGTCCTCATGTGTCTTCATGTGTCCTCATGTGTCCTCATACGTCCTCATATGTCCTCAGGTGTCCTTATGTGTCCTCATGTGTCTTCATGTGTCCTCAGGTGTCCTCATGTGTCTTCATGTGTCCTCATGTGTCCTCATATGTCCTCATATGTCCTCAGGTGTGCTCATATGTCCTCATATGTCCTCATGTGTCCTCATATGTCCTCAGGTGTCTTCATGTGTCCTCATACGTCCTCCTATGTCCTCAGGTGTCCTTATGTGTCCTCATGTGTCCTCATGTGTCTTCATGTGTCCTCATATGTCCTCATATGTCCTCAGGTGTCCTCAGGTGTGCTCATATGTCCTCATATGTCCTCATATGTCCTCATGTGTCCTCATATGTCCTCAGGTGTCCTCATGTGTCTTCATGTGTCCTCATGTGTCTTCATGTGTCCTCATATGTCCTCATGTGTCCTCATACGTCCTCATATGTCCTCAGGTGTCCTTATGTGTCCTCATATGTCCTCATGTGTCCTCATGTGTCCTCAGGTGTCTTCATGTGTCCTCATGTGTCCTCATACGTCCTCATATGTCCTCAGGTGTCCTTATGTGTCCTCATGTGTCTTCATGTGTCCTCAGGTGTCTTCAGGTGTCTTCATGTGTCCTCATGTGTCTTCATGTGTCTTCATGTGTCCTCATGTGTCCTCATACGTCCTCATATGTCCTCAGGTGTCCTTATGTGTCCTCATGTGTCTTCATGTGTCCTCATGTGTCCTCATACGTCCTCATATGTCCTCAGGTGTCCTTATGTGTCCTCATGTGTCTTCATGTGTCCTCAGGTGTCCTCATGTGTCTTCATGTGTCCTCATGTGTCCTCATATGTCCTCATATGTCCTCAGGTGTGCTCATATGTCCTCATATGTCCTCATGTGTCCTCATATGTCCTCAGGTGTCTTCATGTGTCCTCATACGTCCTCCTATGTCCTCAGGTGTCCTTATGTGTCCTCATGTGTCCTCATGTGTCTTCATGTGTCCTCATATGTCCTCATATGTCCTCAGGTGTCCTCAGGTGTGCTCATATGTCCTCATATGTCCTCATGTGTCCTCATATGTCCTCAGGTGTCCTCATGTGTCTTCATGTGTCCTCATGTGTCTTCATGTGTCCTCATATGTCCTCATGTGTCCTCATACGTCCTCATATGTCCTCAGGTGTCCTTATGTGTCCTCATATGTCCTCATGTGTCCTCAGGTGTCCTCAGGTGTCTTCATGTGTCCTCATGTGTCCTCATACGTCCTCATATGTCCTCAGGTGTCCTTATGTGTCCTCATGTGTCTTCATGTGTCCTCAGGTGTCTTCAGGTGTCTTCATGTGTCCTCATGTGTCTTCATGTGTCTTCATGTGTCCTCATGTGTCCTCATACGTCCTCATATGTCCTCAGGTGTCCTTATGTGTCCTCATGTGTCTTCATGTGTCCTCATGTGTCCTCATGTGTCCTCATACGTCCTCATATGTCCTCAGGTGTCCTTATGTGTCCTCATGTGTCTTCATGTGTCCTCAGGTGTCCTCATGTGTCTTCATGTGTCCTCATGTGTCCTCATACGTCCTCATATGTCCTCAGGTGTCCTTATGTGTCCTCATGTGTCTTCATGTGTCCTCAGGTGTCTTCAGGTGTCTTCATGTGTCCTCATGTGTCTTCATGTGTCTTCATGTGTCCTCATGTGTCCTCATACGTCCTCATATGTCCTCAGGTGTCCTTATGTGTCCTCATGTGTCTTCATATGTCCTCATGTGTCCTCATACGTCCTCATATGTCCTCAGGTGTCCTTATGTGTCCTCATGTGTCTTCATGTGTCCTCAGGTGTCCTCATGTGTCTTCATGTGTCCTCATGTGTCCTCATACGTCCTCATATGTCCTCAGGTGTCCTTATGTGTCCTCATGTGTCTTCATGTGTCCTCAGGTGTCTTCAGGTGTCTTCATGTGTCCTCATGTGTCTTCATGTGTCCTCATGTGTCTTCATGTGTCTTCATGTGTCCTCATGTGTCCTCATACGTCCTCATATGTCCTCAGGTGTCCTTATGTGTCCTCATGTGTCTTCATGTGTCCTCATGTGTCCTCATACGTCCTCATATGTCCTCAGGTGTCCTTATGTGTACTCAGGTGTCTTCATGTGTCCTCAGGTGTGCTTGATGTGGATCTGGAATGCTTGAATATCAGTGCCAATGCAATACCTGACTTAAGATACAAATACCATATTAAATCAAAAAAATAATAGAGGCTTTTACATTATTGTTATTATTTATTTAGTTTTGTCGGCTTTGTGAAATTAAAAATGAGGAAAAGGGTTTTTCTTTAAAAAACCTGCTTCTTCTTTCTGTGATTGCAATATTCAACTGACTAACGTCGGGCGGTTATTTATGCTATAAATATATATTTATTATCATTCTCAGGTACCTTGAAGCCTAAATAATGAAATAAGTGGGAACCTTTGTCTCCTGTGAGCCACATTAGTTGTTAACTATTCTCTAACTGGATTTATAGAACAAATACTGTCAAATATTCCTGGACTGTGATGTGAAATACGATCGAGGACAAAGACGACGGCCAGCGAACGTCTCAGATGTTTCTGTAGGACGTCGTCTCAAAGCAACGAGGTGTAAAGTGTCCAGAGGCTGAGCTCTAACGGCCGGGTGATGAAACCTCCTCGTCCGCTCGCCCACCGCCGCCACGCCTCCCGCTGTCGGTTGCAGCGTCTTGCGTTATAAAAGCAGCCCGAGCCCAAACCAAAGGCAGAGGAGGAGCAGAGGAGGAACAATGGAGGAGCAGAGGAGGAACAATGGAGGAACAATGGAGGAACAATGGAGGAGCAATGGAGGAACAATGGAGGAGCATAGGAGGAGCATAG
>NC_046984.1:18289157-18299157 GCF_009769545.1 Cyclopterus lumpus | reverse complement strand
CACACATACAAACTCACACACACAAACTCACACACTCTCTCACACACACACACACACACTCACACACACACACACACACACAATGCTGCTAAACGCGATGAGTTAATGATTCAGAAAATAATGAAAATCAATAAAGCAGAACAGATTGAATGGAAGCAGAAGAAAGAAAACAACCATGACCATAGAGAGAGAGAGAGAGAGAGGGGGGGAGAGAGACAGAGAGAGAGAGAGAGAGAGAATGGGAGAGAAAGAGAGGGAGACAGAGGGAGAGTTTTTTTTTTTTTGATTTTTAGAAAACCTTTATTTTACATAAAAAAACGAACAAACAAACAGAACATTGCACTCACTTCAAAAACAAATCAAACAACAAAAACAACCAAAACCAACAAACGCAACGCTTCTGTCCGCTGGTGGTCCTGAGACCCCGTTTCAATGTCATAGTTTCAGTCCAGGTTTCTCCTCCTCTGGGCTGAGTCGCTCCTCAGGGTCGCGCCTCAGGGCCGCGCCTCAGGGCCGCTCCTCTGGGCTGCTCCTCTGGGCTGCTCCTCTGGGCTACTCCTCCGTGCTGCTCCTCTGGGTCGTTCCTCCAGGCTGCTCCTCTCGGCTGCTCCTCTGGGTCGCTCCTCCGGGCTGCTCCTCTGGGCTGCTCCTCTGGGCTGCTCCTCTGGGCTGCTCCTCTGGGTCGCTCCTCCAGGCTGCTCTTCTGGGTCACTCCTCTGGGTCGCTGGGTGACCCTCTCGTGCTTCGACAGCTCCCCCACCAGTACCTCGTCCCTCACGAACGGCGGCACGTTCGCCACCGTCACCCTCACCGCCGCCGTGACCAGGGGAGAGACGGGGACGTGTGTCGAACACCACGACCCCGCTCTCCACCACCGTGTTGACCTTGCTGACGCTGTCCAGGAACAAGACCACAGCCTTGTTCATCCGGGCAGCGGACTTCACGCTGCTGTAGCCCACCACCTCCCCCACCGCCAGACTGCAGTCCTCCACCGACCACGGGAAACTGGGCATAAGCCGAATCCCGTGCCTGCATGTGAGCCAGCTCAAGTCCATCTCGGCGTGCTAACGCCGCTAGCTCTCCGCTAGCACTCCGCTAGCCCGCCGCTAGCCCGCCGTTAGCACATCGCTAACACCCACACTCAACCCACCAAACCCCCCTCTGCACACAGTACCCCACTCGACACCGACACATACACTGCTCTCACACTCACTACGAGACACACGGGAAAAAACACCGTCAACTCCGAACATGACGCTCTCCGCTCCCAACCTCCGACCTCACGCTCAGAGAGGGAGAGAGAGAGAGAGAGAGAGAGAGAGAGAGAGAGGGAGAGAGGTAGAGAGGTAGAGAGAGAGACAGAGAGACTGAGAGAGAGGGAGAGACTACCTCACATGCATGAATCACATTGCTGCTCCCCAGAGGATCATCCATGGAGGACTACATGGGTTATGGGATGGAGAGCTTTTGAATCCTCCTCTAAGCTCCTCCTCCTGGATGGATTTGTGTCTCACTCTGTGGATTCTGTTTATTTATGGTAATAACTTGATTATGAACGTGATTGGACCCCAGTGTCACATGGACACGACACAGCGAGATGTTGGAATGCGTTCTTCTTGTGAGACGTACTTTGGTTGTGATGGTTTACTTTAAACAAACTGGATATGAAACATCAATTAAATATTCATAATATGTCTTTACATCATTATTCTCATTTTCATTACAAACACAATTGTTTGTGGGGATTTGAACCACAAGTTCAGGACATCTCTGCAGCGCCACAATATCTATTATTTTAAATATTAATACTTCAATACTATGTAAATGATCAGTGCAGCCTCCGGGTTGGCCAGCGGGCGTCATGTGACCGCCACCCACTGGGGTCAGGGGGCCCAACGTGAACCTTTCTCACCTAAGAATACAGCGTCATCGTCAGCATGTGGTTGGGTCTCCATGGTGTGATGAGCACCAGAGCCTCTGGGGGGCGCTGGCGGAGAGAACAGAGGAGGAACCTGCAGCTGCAGACAGGAGGAGCACTGAAGAGAGGAGGCGCTGAGGAGGAGTGGAAGAGGAGGAGAGAACCAGAGACTCCTTCAAAGAGCAGAACGCTCAGTGTAAAAAGAGACTGGCAGATTTTACATTTACAGATTCAGTTCTATTTATGTCGGGAGGAAACATGAAGTTATATTTTCCGCTGCTGAACAATTACACTGCTGCTTTGTTGTGGGAACGAATATCTGGTGTTTGAAATGTAAGATGACAAAATGAAGTCACTTTGAGATTTATTAAAGGCGTCCTGGTCCTCCGAGAGCTGCAGCTCTTCGCCGAACAATTCTCATTATGACGACGCCCAGAAAGTAAAAGTGTAAAAACACACGATATACAAAACCAGACAGTTTGTGATCCATAAACCATCTGAACCAAACCGGCCAGCTGGAGAAACACACCTCCTGAGCTCCAGCCAGACCACCACATCCTGGACACTTAGTCCACGTGTCCTCCGGTCTTCTCATCTCGGTTCGGTCCTCCAACCTCCATCAAAGATTAACAGAGCGGATGATTCCAGAGCCGTTGTTTGATTTATGGATTTTTATTGGCTCGACTTCATTCCAATAAAAGCTCGTGATGAATCTGAGCTTCCATCTCGTGGATAAAAAGGAGTTCTGGTCTCAATGAAGACGGAGAGATGATAGAAGGGAGGTGAATGGAGTTGACTCGTGCTCCCAGCATGCACGGCGTGAAAGTCATTATGATGATGTTTCCTCTTAGAATAGACTCCGCCCCTCTAGACGTGAAGGAGGAGATTTAATTAGTCTGCTCGGAGAAACACTTCCTCCACCTTCAGGAGCAAAGTGGTCCGGTGGAGGAGGAGGGAGAACAGGTGAAACCAGTCCAGAGACACACCTGGTCCTGTTGGTGAAACCAGTCCAGAGACACACCTGGTCCTGTTGGTAAAACCAGTCCAGAGACACACCTGGTTCTGCTGGTGAAACCAGTCCAGAGACACACCTGGTCCTGTTGGTAAAACCAGTCCAGAGACACACCTGGTCCTGTTGGTGAAACCAGTCCAGAGACACACCTGGTCCTGTTGGTAAAACCAGTCCAGAGACACACCTGGTCCTGTTGGTGAAACCAGTCCAGAGACACACCTGGTCCTGTTGGTAAAACCAGTCCAGAGACACACCTGGTCCTGTTGGTAAAACCAGTCCAGAGACACACCTGGTTCTGCTGGTGAAACCAGTCCAGAGACACACCTGGTCCTGTTGGTAAAACCAGTCCAGAGACACACCTGGTCCTGTTGGTAAAACCAGTCCAGAGACACACCTGGTCCTGTTGGTAAAACCAGTCCAGAGACACACCTGGTTCTGTTGGTGAAACCAGTCCAGAGACACACCTGGTCCTGGTCCATCATGAAGCACACCGTGTCGTCTCCACATCACAGTTCATTATCTGCTGGTCTCGGGAACCAAGAGGTGGTTCTGCTGTTAATCGGGTTCATCGGGTCATTCAGCTCCTTTTCTTCAGATACCAAGCTCATTGTCAGAGTAATGATCCCCTGATATAATCCCCTGAGGATGATCCCTTGACGATAATCCCCTGAGGATGATCCCTTGACAATAATCCCCTGAGGATGATCCCTTGACGATAATCCCCTGAGGATGATCCCTTGATCCCTTGACGATAATCCCCTGAGGATGATCCCTTGACGATAATCCCCTGAGTATGATCCCTTGATCCCTTGGCGATAATCCCCTGAGGATGATCCCTTGATCCCTTGACGATAATCCCCTGAGGATGATCCCTTGACAATAATCCCCTGAGGATGATCCCTTGACGATAATCCCCTGAGGATGATCCCTTGATCCCTTGACGATAATCCCCTGAGGATGATCCCTTGACGATAAGAGTAAACGTTTCAGGACCTGTGACAGCACCAGATACATATGATGAATAAAAGAGATACATATGATGAATAAAAGAGATACATATGATGAATAAAAGAGATACATGTGATAAAGAAAAGAGATACATGTGATGAATAAAAGAGATACATGTGATGAATAAAAGAGATACATGTGATGAATAAAAGAGATACATATGATAAAGAAAAGAGATACATGTGATGAATAAAAGAGATACATGTGATGAATAAAAGAGATACATGTGATGAATAAAAGAGATACATATGATAAAGAAAAGAGATACATATGATGAATAAAAGAGATACATATGATGAATAAAAGAGATACATATGATAAAGAAAAGAGATACATATGATGAATAAAAGAGATACATATGATGAATAAAAGAGATACATGTGATGAAGAAAAGAGATACATATGATAAAGAAAAGAGATACATATGATGAATAAAAGAGATACATGTGATGAAGAAAAGAGATACATATGATGAATAAAAGAGATACATATGATAAAGAAAAGAGATACATGTGATGAATAAAAGAGATACATATGATGAATAAAAGAGATACATATGATGAATAAAAGAGATACATATGATGAATAAAAGAGATACATGTGATGAATAAAAGAGATACATATGATGAAGAAAAGAGATACATATGATAAAGAAAAGAGATACATATGATGAATAAAAGAGATACATATGATGAATAAAAGAGATACATATGATGAATTAAAGAGATACATATGATGAATAAAAGAGATACATGTGATGAATAAAAGAGATACATGTGATGAATAAAAGAGATACATATGATGAGGAAAAGAGATACATATGATGAATAAAAGAGATACATATGATGAAGAAAAGAGATACATATGATAAAGAAAAGAGATACATATGATGAATAAAAGAGATACATATGATGAATAAAAGAGATACATATGATGAATTAAAGAGATACATATGATGAATAAAAGAGATACATGTGATGAATAAAAGAGATACATGTAATGAATAAAAGAGATACATATGATGAGGAAAAGAGATACATATGATGAATAAAAGAGATACATATGATGAATAAAAGAGATACATATGATGAAGAAAAGAGATACATATGATGAATTAAAGAGATACATGTGATGAATAAAAGAGATACATATGATGAAGAAAAGAGATACATATGATGAATAAAAGAGATACATGTGATGAATAAAAGAGATACATATGATGAATAAAAGAGATACATATGATGAATAAAAGAGATACATATGATGAATAAAAGAGATACATATGATGAATAAAAGAGATACATATGATAAAGAAAAGAGATACATATGATAAAGAAAGCATTCAAGTCTTTTATTGTGACTCTTTAAAAGGTCCCACTCTCAACTCTTTATTGTTATTCATAATTCATGTGTTTTCTCTCCGGCTTTGAGCCAGATGACCTCACAAGAAGCTGCTCCACTACCTCCAGACTAAAGAAAACCACCACGTCACCTGGATCAGTGACTCATCTGTATGAGGATCAGATGCACAAGTATGAGGAACAGATCCATCAGTATGAGGACCAGATCCATAAGTATGAGGACCAGATCAATCAGTATAAGGACCAGATCACCAGTATGAGGACCAGATCACCAGTATGAGGACCAGATCCATCAGTATGAGGACCAGATCCATAAGTATGAGGACCAGATCAATCAGTATAAGGACCAGATCACCAGTATGAGGACCAGATCACCAGTATGAGGACCAGATCCATCAGTATGAGGACGATATCCATTAGTATAAGGACCAGATCCACCAGTATGAGGAGTATTAGTATGCCATACGTTCAACACATGTCTACTTCCTGTCCAAAAGGATTCCCGGTAAGAGAGAGATGAGATGTCTACTTCCTGTCCAAAAGGAGTCCCTGTTAGAGAGAGATGAGATGTCTACTTCCTGTCAAAAAAGGAGTCCCGTTTAGAGAGAGATGAGATGTCTACTTCCTGTCCAAAAGGAGTCCCGTTTAGAGAGAGATGAGATGTCTACTTCCTGTCCAAAAGGAGTCCCGTTTAGAGAGATGAGATGTCTACTTCCTGTCCAAAAGGAGTCCCGTCTAGAGAGAGATGAGATGTCTACTTCCTGTCCAAAAGGAGTCCTGTTTAGAGTGAGATGAGATGTCTACTTCCTGTCCAAAAGGAGTATCGTTTAGAGAGAGATGAGATGTCTACTTCCTGTCCAAAAGGAGGACCGTTTAGAGAGATGAGATGTCTACTTCCTGTCCAAAAGGAGGACCGTTTAGAGAGATGAGATGTCTACTTCCTGTCCAAAAGGAGTCCCAATTAGAGAGATGAGATGTCTACTTCCTGTCCAAAAGGAATATCGTTTAGAGAGAGATGAGATGTCTACTTCCTGTCCAAAAGGAGTCCCCGTTAGAGAGAGATGAGATGTCTACTTCCTGTCCAAAAGGAGTACCGTTTAGAGAGAGATGAGATGTCTACTTCCTGTCAAAAAGTAGTACCGTTTGGAGAGAGATGAGATGTCTACTTCCTGTCCAAAAGGAGTACCGTTTAGAGAGAGATGAGATGTCTACTTCCTGTCAAAAAGGAATACCGTTTAGAGAGATGAGATGTCTACTTCCTGTCCAAAAGGAGTACCGTTTAGAGAGAGATGAGATGTCTACTTCCTGTCAAAAAGGAATACCGTTTAGAGAGATGAGATGTCTACTTCCTGTCCAAAAGGAGTCCCGTTTAGAGAGATGAGATGTCTACTTCCTGTCCAAAAGGATAATTGTTTAGAGAGAGATGAGATGTCTACTTCCTGTCCAAAAGGAGTACCATTTTGGTTTTTGACCCTCTCTTCTTGCCGTAGTGGTTTTTTACCCTCTCCTCTTGCCATACAGGTTTTTGACCCTCTCTTCTTGCCACAGTGGTTTTTGACCCTCTCTTCTTGCCGTACAGGTTTTTGACCCTCTCCTCTTGCCGTACAGGTTTTTGACCCTCTCTTCTTGCCGTAGTGGTTTTTGACCCTCTCCTCTTGCCGTAGTGGTTTTTGACCCTCTCCTCTTGCCGTACAGGTTTTTGACCCTCTCCTCTTGCCGTACAGGTTTTTGACCCTCTCTTCTTGCCGTACAGGTTTTTGACCCTCTCTTCTTGCCGTACAGGTTTTTGACCCTCTCCTCTTGCCGTACAGGACGTCCTTGTCGGGTTGTAAATCTCTGTTTCTGTGCCAGACGTCCATTAAAGAAGACTCTGGAGCTTTGGGGGGCAGCCGCCCCACAATGTGAGTACTCTTTTACAAACGTGTCCTCTTTACAGACACAGCGAGGGGAGTTTGGAGTTTAAGCAAATATGAAGCGCAGCGTCTCCGTGGTTACCGAGAACGTCTCCCACCAGATCTGCACATCAATGCAGGAAAATATATCAAATACACCTCTTTAGATTCTCTTCATGTCTTTCTCTACTTGTCCTCCATCCTCCTTTTTCATTTATCTTCCCTGGCACCTTTACTTTGCTCCCTCCTTTCCTCACCCCTCCTTTCCTCTCCTCACCCCTCCTCTCCTCCCCCCTCCTCTCCTCCCCCCTCCTTTCCTCTCCTCACCCCTCCTCTCCTCACCCCTCCTCTCCTCACCCCTCCTTTCCTCTCCTCACCCCTCCTCTCCTCACCCCTCCTCTCCTCCCCCCTCCTTTCCTCACCCCTCCTTTCCTCACCCCTCCTCTCCTCCCCCCTCCTTTCCTCACCCCTCCTCTCCTCCCCCCTCCTCTCCTCACCCCCTCCCTCATTAAAAGGCGGATTGAGATTCACGTTCCATAACCTGGCGCTGCTCTCAAGATGATGAGGTTAATTGGGGGCGTGAAGATCTGTGGGGCGTGACCCCCCCGACTGGCGAGGAGGGGTCACGCCCCACAGATGGTCGCCGCGACAACGCAGCACTTTAACACGACTCTCGATGGAAGGAGCAGCAGACCCACGGCCTCATATTTAATATTTAATACGAGGCTCAATATTCAAGAGCTCCACGATCTGGTGATGAGAAAACAACGAGGCGAGCTGGTTCAGATTGTCTCACTCTTTTTGGTTTTCGAGCTAAAGGTCACTCCTCCACAGAATGTTCACTGTACGGAGAAACTGTAGGAAACCACAGCGCCCAACTGAATTATTCATTCTCCTCAAAAGGAACATGTTCTGCTTTTTCTTCTGCTTCTGAATCCTCACAACGCACAACGTCCTCATGAAGACGTCCTCTGGAAACGGTGACGCTATGGAAGCAGACATTCTGTTGTTGATGTTGTTGTTGTTGTTGTTGTTGTTGGAGGAGGAGGAGGAGCAGCTGTTAACTGTCTCGGCCTTGAACGTGTTCGACATGCACGTCTTCCACCGCCTGCTCCTGCCTCCATGTTTAATACTCCAGCAGCCTCATCAAGGAGGTTCTGACTAACCACACACACACACACACACACACACACACACACACACACACACAGTGAACACCCCCTTATCCAATCACACTTAAGCGTGATGTTGTTGACCATTAGCATTGACTGGCTTTGCTGAGGCTGGCAGAAAAAAGGTAGCATCTCTCTCTCTCTCTTTCTCTCTCACACACACACACACACACACACACACACACTTGTAACCTTGAGAGATTCATTAGCGGATCACAGTGGAGGACTGGAGTCTACGTCAGGAGGAGGAGTCACCGCGAGGAGCAGGAAGTAGTTTGGTGACGGAGAACTCTTTTTTTGGTATATTTTCAGTTTATTCTGTGTTGAATGTCAAATTTGAATCTTCAAGTGCAGTTGCCAAACTCCTTAATATACACAAAAACTCTCCTTTACATGCACTAAAACTCCTCAATACGCACTTAATCCTATAGCAGCCTTTAAAGCCGCCGACTCAGCCGACGGTGACGACTTCCTCTCCATCACCTCCTCTAGGAGTAAATCCTGTTCAGAGGGTTTTTCCAGCTCTTTATTTCCTCCTCTACGCTCAGAAAGAACCACAAAACCCTGTGAATGACTGCAGGGAACGTATAACACACTTATGTACTTGGACACACACACACACACACACACACACACACACACACACACACACACACACTCTATTGTAGCTCAACAATAGAGGGGTTGCTCTGTGATGTTGAATGAAAACAAACCACTTCCTCTCTTTGTCTGCAGCTTCATGATTCAAAGCTTCCTGTTAGCACACTGCTGCTGTGTGTTTAGTTAGCTTAGCGGTTAGCTCTGTTAAGACACTGCTGCTGTGTGTTCAGTTAGCTTAGTGGTTAGCTCTGTTAGCACATTGCTGCTGTATGTGGCAGGTCTACCTGCTAATGCCATTCGACCTCTACAGCTCATCCAGAACACAGCTGCTGGACTGGTCTTCAACCTCCGAAATTTACCCACAATCCTCTGCTCCTCCGCGACCTTCACTGGTTACCGGTGGCAGCAGCATTGGTCCGTGCTGCGAACAGATCGGGTCCGGTCTACACCCAGGACATGGTCTAACCTCACACCAGGACATGGTCTAACCTCACACCAGGACATGGTCTAACCTCACACCCAGGACATGGTCTAACCTCACACCAGGACATGGTCTAACCTCACATCCAGGACATGGTCTAACCTCACACCAGGACATGGTCTAACCTCACATCCAGGACATGGTCTAACCTCACACCAGGACATGGTCTAACCTCACACCAGGACATGGTCTAACCTCACACCAGGACATGGTCTAACCTCACATCCAGGACATGGTCTAACCTCACACCCAGGACATGGTCTAACCTCACACCAGGACATGGTCTAACCTCACACCCAGGACATGGTCTAACCTCACATCCAGGACATGGTCTAACCTCACACCCAGGACATGGTCTAACCTCACACCCAGGACATAGTCTAACCTCACATCCAGGACGTGGTCTAACCTCACACCAGGACATGGTCTAACCTCACACCCAGGACGTGGTCTAACCTCACACCCAGGACGTGGTCTAACCTCACACCAGGACATGGTCTAACCTCACACCCAGGACGTGGTCTAACCTCACACCAGGACATGGTCTAACCTCACA
>NC_046984.1:18276657-18279157 GCF_009769545.1 Cyclopterus lumpus | reverse complement strand
CAGTTACCCAATGAGAACATCTCCATCATAGTCAGTTAACCAATGAGAACATCTCCATCTTAGTCAGTTACCCAATGAGAACATCTCCATCTTAGTCAGTTACCCAATGAGAACATCTCCATCATAGTCAGTTACCCAATGAGAACATCTCCATCTTAGTCAGTTACCCAATGAGAACATCTCCATCATAGTCAGTTACCCAATGAGAACATCTCCATCTTAGTCAGTTACCCAATGAGAACATCTCCATCTTAGTCAGTTACCCAATGAGAACATCTCCATCTTAGTCAGTTACCCAATGAGAACATCTCCATCTTAGTCAGTTACCCAATGAGAACATCTCCATCTTAGTCAGTTACCCAATGAGAACATCTCCATCTTAGTCAGTTACCCAATGAGAACATCTCCATCTTAGTCAGTTACCCAATGAGAACATCTCCATCTTAGTCAGTTACCCAATGAGAACATCTCCATCATAGTCAGTTACCCAATGAGAACATCTCCATCTTAGTCAGTTACCCAATGAGAACATCTCCATCATAGTCAGTTAACCAATGAGAACATCTCCATCTTAGTCAGTTACCCAATGAGAACATCTCCATCTTAGTCAGTTACCCAATGAGAACATCTCCATCTTAGTCAGTTACCCAATGAGAACATCTCCATCTTAGTCAGTTACCCAATGAGAACATCTCCATCATAGTCAGTTACCCAATGAGAACATCTCCATCTTAGTCAGTTACCCAATGAGAACATCTCCATCTTAGTCAGTTACCCAATGAGAACATCTCCATCTTAGTCAGTTACCCAATGAGAACATCTCCATCTTAGTCAGTTACCCAATGAGAACATCTCCATCTTAGTCAGTTACCCAATGAGAACATCTCCATCTTAGTCAGTTACCCAATGAGAACATCTCCATCTTAGTCAGTTACCCAATGAGAACATCTCCATCTTAGTCAGTTACCCAATGAGAACATCTCCATCTTAGTCAGTTACCCAATGAGAACATCTCCATCTTAGTCAGTTACCCAATGAGAACATCTCCATCATAGTCAGTTACCCAATGAGAACATCTCCATCTTAGTCAGTTACCCAATGAGAACATCTCCATCATAGTCAGTTAACCAATGAGAACATCTCCATCTTAGTCAGTTACCCAATGAGAACATCTCCATCTTAGTCAGTTACCCAATGAGAACATCTCCATCTTAGTCAGTTACCCAATGAGAACATCTCCATCTTAGTCAGTTACCCAATGAGAACATCTCCATCATAGTCAGTTACCCAATGAGAACATCTCCATCTTAGTCAGTTACCCAATGAGAACATCTCCATCTTAGTCAGTTACCCAATGAGAACATCTCCATCTTAGTCAGTTACCCAATGAGAACATCTCCATCTTAGTCAGTTACCCAATGAGAACATCTCCATCTTAGTCAGTTACCCAATGAGAACATCTCCATCTTAGTCAGTTACCCAATGAGAACATCTCCATCTTAGTCAGTTACCCAATGAGAACATCTCCATCTTAGTCAGTTACCCAATGAGAACATCTCCATCTTAGTCAGTTACCCAATGAGAACATCTCCATCTTAGTCAGTTACCCAATGAGAACATCTCCATCTTAGTCAGTTACCCAATGAGAACATCTCCATCTTAGTCAGTTACCCAATGAGAACATCTCCATCTTAGTCAGTTACCCAATGAGAACATCTCCATCATAGTCAGTTACCCAATGAGAACATCTCCATCTTAGTCAGTTACCCAATGAGAACATCTCCATCTTAGTCAGTTACCCAATGAGAACATCTCCATCTTAGTCAGTTACCCAATGAGAACATCTCCATCTTAGTCAGTTACCCAATGAGAACATCTCCATCTTAGTCAGTTACCCAATGAGAACATCTCCATCTTAGTCAGTTACCCAATGAGAACATCTCCATCTTAGTCAGTTACCCAATGAGAACCCACCAATGCTGCACCACTTTGACTTCACTGGGAACGCTACTTTTCTTTACTGGTGGTCATAGACTACAAGAGGACCTCTGAGACTGGAGAACACACACACACACACACACACACCGACTGGTCCCTGATGTCCTCTGTCCACAAATGCTGTGTTCTAATCTAATTATGTTTTAATAGTTTTGTTCCATCACAGCGGCCGAGTAAAAGGTTAACCTTTATTAAATAAATGATGAATGGATGCTCCCTCTCTCTCTCTCTCTCTCTGGTTGTGTAGCATGCTCACTCGCCCACTCTGCCGCTGCAGAAGCTCATAATGTATAAAAGCAGTTTCTTTTCAGACGCATCTGTGTGAAGTGAAGCGGTGAGCTGTGGAGAAAGTGTTCTTAAGGGAGGGGGGAGGGGGGGCAGGGAGGGGGGGAGGGGGGGAGGGAGGGGGGGAGGGGGGGAGGGAGGGGGGGAGGGGGGGGAGGGAGGGGGGAGGGGGGGAGAGAGAGAGAGAGAGAGAGAGATTTTGATTTTTACAAAACCT
>NC_046984.1:18269157-18271657 GCF_009769545.1 Cyclopterus lumpus | reverse complement strand
TCCCCAGCGCCGTCTCCCCAACGCCGTCTCCCCAGCGCCGTCCCCCCAACGCCGTCTCCCCAACGCCGTCTCCCCAACGCCGTCTCCCCATTGTTGTCTCCCCAACGCCGTCTCCCCACCGCCGTCTCCCCAGCGCCGTCTCCCCAGCGCCGTCTCCCCAGCGCCGTCTCCCCAGCGCCGTCTCCCCAACGCCGTCTCCCCAACGCCGTCTCCCCATTGTTGTCTCCCCAACGCCGTCTCCCCAACGCCGTCTCCCCAACGCCGTCTCCCCATTGTTGTCTCCCCAACGCCGTCTCCCCAACGCCGTCTCCCCAGCGCCGTCTACCCAACGCCGTCTCCCCAACGCCGTCTCCCCAGCGCCGTCTCCCCAGCGCCGTCTCCCCAGCGCCGTCTACCCAACGCCGTCTCCCCAGCGCCGTCTACCCAACGCCGTCTCCCCAACGCCGTCTACCCAACGCCGTCTTTTCAAGGAAAAAGCGTCGCCGGCTTATTAAAGAATCCGAGTGGCGCGCTGAATGTCATCGTTTATACGTTTGGGAGGTAATGAGAGCGTTTAAATGCACTCTCAAACACCGTTAAAGGGCCGTCGCCTCAGCCAGCTGCTCCGTCGCAAGGTCGACGTGATCCGCCCTCTACGGCGAGCTCAGAGCCGCCGATGAGGAACAGTACGGAGCTGCCGCAGGACGTGCTAAATACATAACTCATAACAAGTACACAGAACTCCAGGAGTCCAAAAAATGCAACAAATACCAGAGAACGTACACTCAAAAAAAGGATATTGGGTGGCTGTAAGATTGACTAAAATGTAACATGTATTTCGAATGATATTCATTCATGTTTCCAATGTGAACGTGATTCAGTCATGTTGTATTTGCCTGAAATTCAAAAACGTAACATTTACTAGATCCATTCAAGTTGAGATAAACTGAGACAATGTGGCCGTAACCGAGAACGTCAAGGTGAAGGCGGAGCTTGAGAAGAAGACTTAAGAATCCATTATCATCTAAATGTCCATCTAACGTTAAATGCAAAAACATATATGTCCATACATGTCTCCAGCTGTTGGCTAACTGTCTAGTTGTTCTGTTAAGGATATTTATTCAGTGTTATTTTCGACCAGACTTAAAGAGAGTCCCCATGTGCATGGCTAATTAAGCCGAGTTAGCGTTAGCTAACATTAAGTTGTCTCTTTTGCGTCCTCTGACATAATTTTCCAATGTGAACAGCGAGCTATTGTATTAACAAGGTAACTTGTTAGTAACATATAGTCCACGACCAGCTAAGGTTAATGAACAAACACAAATGAGTCCATACCAGGCCAAAAGTCCTTTTACCGTAAAGGGAAAGCTAACTTTAATAATTACAACTTGTATTTAGCTCGAAAGGTAAGAAGTTGAATGCGTTTAACCAACCCAAGTAAATTAAGTTGATCCTACTCAAGTATTTTAAGTTGGATCAACATAATTACTTAATGCTTAAAGAAAGCATTTTAATCGGTGTGGAAATCCTTTCCCTGAATGCACCGCGGAGAAACACCTTGAAAGCACCGTATTAAATGGCCCCGGCGTCGCGGCGTAACGACAATGTAGCGCCGAGGAACATGACTAATGTGCTCCGTGATGGATCGCCCATCGGACGAGGAAACACTATCCCGATTGTCGTGTTCCAGAAGCTCTGCCAAGAAATGTGAGACGGAAAATAAAACAACTAAAAGTCACTTCAAAGAATCAGTAAAGTCGACGTGAACTTTTCTTTTAGGATTCTAAGCTACAGCGGATGGACACTGTCACTTTAAGAGTGATTATATGGTTCAACAAATTGAAAAATAAGAAAATAATCTGTCCAAAGGACTCATGAAACATAAATGAAGCTGTGCCTCAGCAGTGGACGCTTCTGTTAATTAGTTCATCTTTGGCCTTTAACATTTGTACGCAATGGAGCCGTAAATGTGACTTCTTTCTCCTCCTGCTTAGTTTGGAATCCTTTTATTTCTTTTTCAGGAGCAATTATGTTTTACTGCTTTCAGAAGTGAAAGCATTAGCAAATGAGGGCAGGAAAATCAATCTGAATAACACCGTGTAATGAAAGAAATAGTGCCGGTTAACGTTTAACATAATGGAAGACCATAACTGGCAATTTAAATGAATTATTCAAAATGCTCAAGATGAGTGAGGCACTTAAACCGCGGCTGCAGCAGCAGACGGAGTGCTGGGTGGACTGGGTGGACTGGGTGGACTGGGTGGACTGGGTGGACTGGGTGGACTGGGTGGACTGAGTGGACTGGGTGGACTGGGTGGACTGAGTGGACTGGGTGGACTGGGTGGACTGGGTGGACTGAGTGGACTGGATGGACTGAGTGGACTGAGTGGACTGGGTGGACTGGGTGGACTGGGTGGACTGGGTGGACTGGATGGACTGAGTGGACTGAGTGGACTGGGTGGACTGGGTGGACTGGGTGGACTGAGTGGACTGAGTGGACTGGGTGGACTGGGTGGACTGG
>NC_046984.1:18251657-18264157 GCF_009769545.1 Cyclopterus lumpus | reverse complement strand
AGGAAGTGGAAGAGGAAGAGGAAGTGGAAGAGGAAGTGGAAGTGGAAGAGGAAGTGGAAGAGGAAGAGGAAGAGGAAGTGGAAGAGGAAGTGGAAGAGGAAGTGGAAGAGGAAGAGGAAGTGGAAGAGGAAATGGAAGTGGAAGAGGAAGTGGAAGAGGAAGAGGAGCTTCATGCATCCCAAAACCCCAAAAGCAGGAATATAAAACCCAACCGGCCTCTCCGGTCTGTTTGATGTCCGCCTCGATAACAATAACAATAACAATAACAAATGTAGGTACAGATGCAAATTCTCTACTTTATTTACGACCTGAATTTTAAGGATATTAATGTTTTTTATTTCTATTATTTTCTGTTCTGTACGACTTTATATAAATTATAAATATTTTAGAAGATTGTAATTTGTTTCCCATGAATAAACCGTCTCAACAATCATAAACGTTTACTTGTTATTGTGATTCCATATTTGTTGTGTTTTGGTGTTCTATGACACTGACAGCTGTCGGCTGAGTCAGCGGCCGGTGCATGACGCGCCGTTGACAGCTCTATTATCACTAATAACCAGCTGGACACAAATCATAACCTGCAGCCGGGGAGCGACAAGCCGGCGTTTAAAAAAGGAAAAGCCCTGGTTCGTGTGACGGAAGGAGGTCGCGAGGTCGTGAGGTCACGAGGTCACAAGGTCGCCTAGAAACTCTTTAACGAAAGACACGTCTTTTTATTTAACATGAAAATGCATCGTCGACACATTGAACATGAAAGCAATCTACACAATATTCGTTGGGCAGATCCGCCGGTCGGACGTTTTACCGTTTGTCACTTAACGCTGATTTCCTTTCGCCAGCAGGTGGCGCTTCGACTACGACTGAAAATAGGCTCGTCGATGTCTTCAGGCCGCGACTTGAAACAAGCGCGACAAGTTTGCGGCAGATTAGAGCAAGTCTAGTTGAGCCAGTAGGTGGCGCAATGAGAATGTGAACATATACATGCACCATGTGTCTCTACGCGTAGATAACGTCATGTAAAATACATGTTAAAAAAAAGTGATGCAAGAAATTAGTCCGTGCTTATTTTTGGAAGGATTGGATGAGTTAAAGCAACAGAAGAAAACACAGAAAGTTGACATAACGTCATATGAAGTTTGGTGAAAACTCACCATTCTAATTATTAGATTATTATTATTATTATTATATCTAACTATTCATCTTTAAGGCCTTTAGATCATCCTTGAACAAAATTGAAGTCCATTGGATAAGTTTTGAGGGAGGAAACCGTAAATGTATAACGACGAATAATGACAAAAACAGGAGAAAAATGACAAAAACTAGCAAATTGGGCGAATTATTGTAATTTGGAGACACGCCCCTAAGAGGTTTATTGGTCCATATATCCTTAGCACAAAGAGATATCAAAGAGCTTTTGATGTATGTTGGTGATATAGCTTTAGTCGTGGTCAACAGGAAGTTTGGTCTGTATGGGACCCAGCGTGTAGGAGAAGTGGCCAATTATGTTTTTTCACCAAATTCAAAATGGCGGTAAATCTAAGTAGGCGGAGCTTAGGGGTCTGAGAGGCTTTTTTGTAGAGCAGGTGAAGTTGGACATTTCAAAAAAATGTCAAGTCAATCGGACATTCTAGGTAAGGGGCGTCGCTGGTCAAACTTCGAGGGGGCGCTAGAGAGCAATTTTTCTTCTAATTTGACGTCTATATCATAATGGCTATTTTCACTAAGCCTGACAAGCTTTCCAAATGTGGCAAGTACCCCCAAAACAAACCCAATGTAGAAAAATAAGAATCAGAAAAGGAAGAATAATAACAAGAATCCGAGCAATTTCAATAGGGTCCACTCGGACTGACGGCTAATAATAATAATGAACCCGATCTCACTGTAAAGACCTCCGAGTGGAACCTCTGGTGCTGATTGGACGAACAGGAAGCCTTCAAGAGAAACCACGCGACTGTCGCTGCCACAGTGAGACGTTTAAGTGCAGATCTCCTCCTCTTTACCCGTATTTAGAGACTTTTACATAATGTACATAATGTAAATATTCCCGTGTACACGCAGCCGTGCACGACGTTTGACGTTTATTGCTTATTGCTTATGAACTGTGGAAAAGTGGAACGTCAGCGCGGTCCACTTTCATTCCTTCAAACAGCCTCTAAAACTTCTATATTTATACACATATAAATATATGCAGTATATCTCCCTATTCTTTACTTTATAAATATTTAAAGTATACAGGTACAAGAACACCTGAGTGTTTGTAATACTTACAAAGTATGAGATACGGTAAATACAGCAGCTTGTGTCCGATACTGAAACTCATCCACGCTAACGTCAACTATTTCACATATTTTTATTTTTTTTTAGCTAGGATGAATTGAAAATAAAATGGTGGTAAGAATGATATAAATACAATTGTTATAGCAGGTTAAATATGGAAGATGATGATTTATGTTTGATTTATGTCTGTGTTTTTCTGTCCTTGCCTGATTGTATTGTTGGTTGTTATGTAATTTTTATTTATTTATTTTATTTTGTTGTTGTCTTGTAATGTGAGGTAATATGTAGCTTAAAATGATTTTTCACGTACGTGTTTGAACTCAAACCACATCTTTTGAAAAGCTAACAAAGAAGTTCATGTTGACAGTCGACGCCATAACAGAAAGTACCGCTGGAGGGTTCAGCCGGCCGCCAGGCTGGAGGCCCCGGGGCACCGGAGGGCCCCGGGGGGCCTTGTGGGCCCCGGGGGGCCTTGTGGGCTCGTTCCTACCACATGTAGCACCTCCACGTGGGGCCGGATGAGAGGAAACATGTCAGCTGTGGAAACCAGGACTTCTTTTGTGACGTCATGGCAACAGAGAGTTACTTCCTGTATCACGTATATCAAAACTACGGAACGACCTAGAATACATGCTCTGTCGGGTCTACTTCAGATATCCATCCGCCCACGTCGGGTCTACTTCAGATATCCATCCGCCCACGTCGGGTCTACTGCAGGTTAAGAGCAACGGGGTGAGGATGAGAATGTTCGAGTAAGTAGTCGTAGTAGTAGTAGTCCTACTCCTACTACTACTACTACTCCTACTACTACTACTACTACTACGACTACTACTACTCCTACTACTACTACTACTACTACTACTACTACTACTCCTACTACTACTACTACTACTACTACTACTACTACTACTACTAGTACTACTACTACTACTACTACTACTACTACTACTACTACTACTCCTACTACTACTACTACTACTACGACTACTACTACTCCTACTACTAGTACTACTAGTACTACTCCTACTACTACTACTACTACTACTACTACGACTACTACTACTCCTACTACTACTACTACTACTACTACTACTACTACTCCTACTACTACTACTACTACTACTACTCCTACTACTACTACTACTACTACTACTAGTACTACTACTACTACTACTACTACTACTACTACTACTACTACTACTCCTACTACTACTACTACTACTACTACTACTACTACTCCTACTACTACTACTACTACTACTACTCCTACTACTACTACTACTACTACGACTACTACTACTCCTACTACTACTACTACTACTACTACTCCTACTACTACTACTACTACTACTACTACTACTACTCCTACTACTACTACTACCACTACTACAACCACTACTACTACTACTAGGGATGAGAGGGAGAGAGAGAGAGAGGGATGAGAGGGAGAGAGAGAGAGAGGGATGAGAGAGAGAGAGAGAGAGAGAGGGATGAGAGGGAGAGAGAGAGAGGGATGAGAGAGAGAGAGAGAGGGATGAGAGAGAGAGAGGGATGAGAGGGAGAGGGAGAGAGAGGGATGAGAGGGAGAGGGAGAGGGAGAGGGAGGGATGAGAAAGGCCGACTGAAGAAGAAGAAGAATGACTCAGAGTTGGAGGTCTTTGAAGACGCAGTAGATCACAGGCTCTGCATGCTCAGCAGAGCCTGTGATCTACTGCGATGACACGCTCCTGATTATTAGACCCCCGTTACTCACGGGCTGCCTAGGGAACGCGGTGAAGAGGTTCCACCTCTCAACGCCACCTGGAACACGGCCCTAACGAGGTCAGAGGTCAGAGGTCACAGGTAGACCACCCCTGAACCAGCAGAAAGGTCCATTAGTGGAGTAAAGGGAGGACACGCCAACTAAAACCTTTAAAGATTAACATCTTGGAAAGTCACAGAAATGAGTTACTTTAATGTATTCTTGTTCATCATTGAGTTGATGTACAATCTTAATGACTCAAAATATAAAAAGGTGGAAACTATCATACATTCAAAAACTAAAATGTTGAGCGCTGTAAGTCATTCATAAAATATTCCACCAGAAGTAAAGTAATTCCTGCTGTGAGCCCTCGTACGTTTTATCAAACGGTTATTGGAGAATATTCCAGAGAAAAGTTAAAGAAACAAAAAACTGCTATTAAATAGTAAGTGGAGCAGCAGAAGAGAGATATGATTCTGGTCTAAAGAAGCTGTGTGTGTGTGTGTGTGTGTGTGTGTGTGTGTGTGTGTGTGTGTGTGTGTGTGTGTGTGTGTGTGTGTGTGTGTGTGTGTGTGTGTGTGTTTTTGGTTTGGTTTGGTTACTTTATTAGTACCGTAGGTAGACTTGGTTTGCAGTAGAAAACAGTAGAAAACAGTAGAAAACAGTAGAAAACGGTAGAAAACTGTAGAAAACAGTAGAAAACAGTAGAAAACGTAGAAAACAGTAGAAAACGTAGAAAACGGTAGAAAACGGTAGAAAACGGTAGAAAACGTAGAAAACGGTAGAAAACAGTAGAAAACGAGTCATCCTTCTCAACATATATTACAACAAACACAGACAACCGGACAAACATGATAAAAGTACTCAAAGCTACAGATGTATAATAATAATAATAATAATAATAATGTGTTTGGTTTTATACCTCTTTGTTCTGCACGTGGTCCTAAAGACCTCCGTCTGGAGGGAGGAGTCCCTTAACATGGAGCCTGTGTGTGGTGTTCAGGGACTCTGGACTAAGTCGTGCCTCACCAATCAGCTTGCTGGACCATCTCACAATCTGATGCACAGAGTTCCTGTTCTTTAAAGACAGGTTTCCAAACCATGACGCCAAAGAAAAAGATCAAATGGATTCAATAAAAGCACGATACAATAAAGTCATCATGACAGTTTCCTTCTTGCACACGGCTTTGCTTCAAAGTTCAGTTTGGAGTTGATAATCGTCCCAAGATATTTATAAGATTGTACACATTCCACAGTCTGACCCTTAATGCATATGACTTCATGTCTTCTGAAATCAATGATCATATCTTTCGATATGTTTATTGAAGATAAGACTCCTCACACCACGTGGATGACCGTGGCTGGTCTCATTGTCCTGGAGCCGACTGACGACAACAGAATCATCTGCATACTTTAAAATGGTCCTATTATCATACACACTCTGACACATATGTGTGTACAGAACGAATAAAAGGGGCGAAAGCACACATCCTTGTGGAGGAGCACTCTTTATGTCCTATTAGTTAAAAAGTCAAGGATCCAACCTACAAGATTGTGACTTTTGATTGTTCTAAAAGCCGAGTGGTTAAAATATGAGGTTGGATTGTGTTCAAAGCAGAAGAGAAATCAAGAAATACATGAGATCCATTTCCCTCCAGATGTTTAAAAATTAAATTAAACAAAGTGACTCCTCTACTCCTTTATGTGGTCTATAATCAAACTGCAGAGGATCAAGTTCTTGCTCAGTTTTCCTTAAAATTTCTGACTTAACCAGTTTCTCGAAAGTTTTCATTATAATTGATGTAAGAGCGACCGGTCTAAAATCATTTAGGCTTTTGGGGCAACTGGATTTGGGAACGGGGACTACGACAGCATCCTTCCAGACCTTGGGAACATGCTGTAAGGATTTATTAAAAATGTTGTGAGATACAGGATTCAGTTCTTTTGCACACGTTTTAAGTAGACGACCACAGATGTTATCAGGTCCATGACTCTTATTTTGTTTTATTGAATGGAAGGCCTTTACCACGTCCTTTTGGTCTTTGTCAATGTGTGTGTGTGTGTGTGTGTGTGTGTGTGTGTGTGTGTGTGTGTGTGCATTGCGTAACTCCGTGTTCACGACCCTTCCCTGTGAAAGTCTCTATTGTCTTCGAGGCTTCGAGCAACAATGAATCATGACGTCCACTCGTGCGGTTTCTCCGCGCTGAGAGGTTCATGAATCAGGAGCGAGGCCCTCCAGCCTCACTGGGCCGCGACTCCGACCAGCTGATGATTGCACAGTTTAACCGGCGGGCTGTTCTGGATAATTGGAAGCGCTCGCCTGCTAAAAGGCGCCGGCTAACGCAGCGAGCTAATTCTCAGGGTGTATTCTCGGAGGTGTAATCACTTGTTCTGAGGTGAGCTCGTTGTTCCCACCCAGGAGGGCAAACACCACGCTGGGTCACATCCCTCTAGGACCCAGAGTCCTGCTGGGAACACCTCGTCTGGTGGCTCCTGCTGTGAGCGCTGAGCGTGCACGGTGCGCACGTGAAGAGGCAAAGTCGATCTGACGAGCTAAGTGTCCTCTCAGCGCTACAGTGTAGTGATGGAACTGGTTTAGGGTTACAGTGTGGTGATGGAACTGGTTTAGAGTTACAGTGTGGTGATGGAACTGGTTTAGGGTTACAGTGTAGTGATGGAACTGGTTTAGGGTTACAGTGTAGTGATGGAACTGGTTTAGGGTTACAGTGTGGTGATGGAACTGGTTTAGAGTTACAGTGTGGTGATGGAACTGGTTTAGGGTTACAGTGTAGTGATGGAACTGGTTTAGGGTTACAGTGTAGTGATGGAACTGGTTTAGGGTTACAGTGTAGTGATGGAACTGGTTTAGAGTTACAGTGTGGTGATGGAACTGGTTTAGTTACAGTGTGGTGATGGAACTGGTTTAGTTACAGTGTAGTGATGGAACTGGTTTAGGGTTACAGTATAGTGATGGAACTGGTTTAGGGTTACAGTGTAGTGATGGAACTGGTTTAGAGTTACAGTGTGGTGATGGAACTGGTTTAGTTACAGTGTGGTGATGGAACTGGTTTAGTTACAGTGTAGTGATGGAACTGGTTTAGGGTTACAGTGTAGTGATGGAACTGGTTTAGTTACAGTGTGGTGATGGAACTACAGCCTGCTCTCTGAGAACCTCTTGAGGAGTCTGAACTTGTTGCATTAAGAGGGCGATGTCTCATACATAAACCCGACCCGTCTTCCAGGTGCATTCTGGTCTATTTCCTGCTCACGTGTCTGCAGAAGTAAATCTGTTTGTTTCCACTCGGCCTCGGAGGTCTGACAGAGAGACACCGAAGCCTGATGGATGCTTTCCGATTGCTTTTTTTCTGCTGTCAAATTATGCTGCTAAAGCTTCTGGAGAACATCTGGGACCTCTTGTCACTCTGTCTAGGCTCCTTCTTTCACAATAAAAGCCTAAGACATAATATGCGCACACAACGCACACAACGCACACAACGCGCATTTCATATGTTCCTGTTGATGCTCAACAATCAAGACATAAATACAGAGTTTTACGTCCCAAGAAGTGAGCAAAAAGCAAATAAAAAAGTACAAATATACGAGGTCATGGGGTGATCAGTAATTTAATGCAAATTGGCCCAATCTGAAATAAAATCTTGCAGATGTTTTGTAGTCGCATGGATGAAGCAGCGTGTTGTCGGAGACGTTTGTGTTTCACAGCGTCGACAATGAGGCGAGCGGTATTCAATCACGTTTTCTTGCTGCCAGCGAAGGTTTAGTCTTTACTGAGATAGAGTGATGAAACGTGGTTTATGTAAGTATGAGCATAAAGGAACCAGAAGACGTGAGCATTATCAACCACATGCCCTCCAACAGCAGGAGATATATATGTATATTTACAGACTCTTGTTTTTGAGGTAATTTTTCAAAAGGAAAGCAACTTAAAATCTACCGTCTCTTCATTCAAAGCAGCTCCGAATATGTAATAAATCTTTGAAAAACAGCCGAGTGTTCTTCAGCCCTTCTTAGAGACCCGATGAAGCTTTGAGGCCTGGAGGCCCTCTGCTGCAGTCATGGACGTTCTCTCTGGACTAACCCTCTGGACGTTCTCTCTGGACTAACCCTCTGGATGTTCTCTCTGGACTAACCCTCTGGACGTTCTCTCTTGACGTTCTCTCTGGACTAACCCTCTGGACGTTCTCTCTGGACGTTCTCTCTGGACGTTCTCTCTGGACTAACCCTCGAGACGTTCTCTCTGGACAAACTCTTGACGTTCTCTCTTGACGTTCTCTCTGGACTAACCCTCTGGACGTTCTCTCTGAACTAACCCTCTGGACGTTCTCTCTGGACTAACCCTCTAGACGTTCTCTCTGGACAAACTCTCTTGACGTTCTCTCTGGACTAACCCTCTAGACGTTCTCTCTGGACTAACCCTCTAGACGTTCTCTCTGGACTAACCCTCTGGACGTTCTCTCTGGACTAACCCTCTAGACGTTCTCTCTGGACTAACCCTCTAGACGTTCTCTCTGGACAAACTCTCTTGACGTTCTCTCTGGACTAACTCTCTTGACGTTCTCTCTCGACTAACTCTCTGGATGAACCCTCTGGACGTTCTCTCTGGACAAACTCTCTGGACAAACTCTCTGGACAAACTCTCTTGATGTTCTCTGTGGACTATCTCTCTTTACGTTCTCTCTGGACTAACTCTCTGGATGAACCTTCTGGACGTTCTCTCTGGACTAACTCTCTGGATGAAACCTCTGGACGTTCTCTCTGGACTAACCCTCTGGACGTTCTCTCTGGACTAACCCTCTAGACGTTCTCTCTGGACTAACTCTCTAGACGTTCTCTCTGGACAAACTCTCTTGACGTTCTCTCTGGACTAACTCTCTGAATGAACCCTCTGGATGTTCTCTCTGGACAAACTCTCTTGACATTCTCTCTGGATGAACCCTCTGGACGTTCTCTCTGGACAAACTCTCTTGACGTTCTCTCTGGACTAACTCTCTTGACGTTCTCTCTGGACTAACTCTCTTGACGTTCTCTCTGGACTAACTCTCTTGACGTTCTCTCTGGACTAACTCTCTGGATGAACCCTCTGGACGTTCTCTCTGGACTAACTCTCTGGATGAACCCCCTGGACGTTCTCTCTGGACAAACTCTCTGGACGTTCTCTCTGGACTAACTCTCTGGATGAACCCCCTGGACGTTCTCTCTGGACAAACTCTCTTGACGTTCTCTCTGGACTAACTCTCTTGACATTCTCTCTGGACTAACTCTCTTGACGTTCTATCTGGACTAACTCTCTGGATGAACCCTCTGGACGTTCTCTCTGGACAAACCCCCTGGACGTTCTCTCTGGACAAACTCTCTTGACGTTCTCTCTGGACTAACTCTCTTGACATTCTCTCTGGACTAACTCTCTTTACGTTCTCTCTGGACTAACTCTCTGGATGAACCTTCTGGACGTTCTCTCTGGACTAACTCTCTGGATGAAACCTCTGGACAAACTCTCTGGACGTTCTCTCTGGACTAACTCTCTGGATGAAACCTCTGGACAAACTCTCTGGACGTTCTCTCTGGACGTTCTCTCTGGACGTTCTCTCTGGACGTTCTCTCTTTACATTCTCTCTGGACTAACTCTCTGGATGTTCTCTCTGGACTAACTCTCTGGACTAACTCTCTGGACTAACTCTCTGGACTAACTCTCTGGACGTTCTCTGTGGACTAACTCTCTTTACATTCTCTCTGGACTAACTCTTTTGACGTTCTCTCTGGATAAACTCTCTTGATGTTCTCTGTGGACTAACTCTCTTTACGTTCTCTCTGGACGTTCTCTCTGGACATTCTCTCTGGACGTTCTCTCTTTACGTTCTCTCTGGACTAACTCTCTGGATGTTCTCTCTGGACGTTCTCTCTGGACGTTCTCTCTGGACGTTCTCTCTGGACGTTCTCTCTGGACATTCTCTCTGGACTAACTCTCTGGACTAACTCTCTGGACGTTCTCTCGGGACTAACTCTCTGGACGTTCTCTCTGGACATTCTCTCTGGACTAACTCTCTGGACATTCTCACTGGACTAACTCTCTGGACTAACTCTCTGGACTAACTCTCTGGACGTTCTCTCTGGACGTTCTCTCTGGACATTCTCTCTGGACGTTCTCTCTGGACATTCTCTCTGGACTAACTCTCTGGACTAACTCTCTGGACGTTCTCTCTGGACTAACTCTCTGGACTAACTCTCTGGACGTTCTCTCTGGACGTTCTCTCTGGACATTCTCTCTGGACTAACTCTCTGGACTAACTCTCTGGACGTTCTCTCGGGACTAACTCTCTGGACTAACTCTCTGGACTAACTCTCTGGACGTTCTCTCTGGACATTCTCTCTGGACTAACTCTCTGGACATTCTCACTGGACTAACTCTCTGGACTAACTCTCTGGACTAACTCTCTGGACTAACTCTCTGGACTAACCCTCTGGACTAACTCTCTGGACTAACTCTCTGGACGTTCTCTCTGGACTAACTCTCTGGACATTCTCTCTGGACGTTCTCTCTGGACTAACTCTCTGGACGTTCTCTCTGGACATTCTCTCTGGACTAACTCTCTGGACGTTCTCTCTGGACTAACTCTCTGGACTAACTCTCTGGACGTTCTCTCTGGACATTCTCTCTGGACTAACTCTCTGGACGTTCTCTCTGGACGTTCTCTCTGGACTAACTCTCTGGACGTTCTCTCTGGACATTCTCTCTGGACTAACTCTCTGGACGTTCTCTCTGGACTAACTCTCTGGACGTTCTCTCTGGACATTCTCTCTGGACGTTCTCTCTGGACGTTCTCTCTGGACGTTCTCTCTGGACTAACTCTCTGGACGTTCTCTCTGGACATTCTCTCTGGACGTTCTCTCTGGATGAACGCTCTGGATGAACGCTCTCGTCACCGAGGCCGAGGGTTACGTTATCATCCCTGATCACAAAGGACCAGCAGAAGTTCCGCTGTTGATCCTTCTGAAGCTCTTCCTGTGTTCCGCCCATCTCCAGTTAGCGGTGATGAGGAGAGAACGTCCTCTCATGTGAGCTCCCCACGACGAGCGACGCGGTGTCGTTATGGCCGTCGGTATTGACGGAGCGATGTGTGCATTAGGCCGAGAGGGAGTGATGTACGGAGGCTCCCCGTCTGTTGGCATCGGCTCAATGAAAACACACCATCCGTCTCTCGGGGAACGAGCGCATTAACAATGAGCCATCAGGACAAATGGCTGTTTTGGGAGCGCTAAGCCTCTTTTCCCACTGGAGATATTAAACATACAATCAGTCAGAAACCCACAAACATCCGTTAAGAGACGAGCCAGATTCATAATACGTGAAATTGCAATTCAGTGAGAGCGTTTTCTAAAACAATGCTCTTTTATTAAAAGGTTATTTCTGGAAGAATAAAAAATAAAACGGTGAAAGCAATTCAAGGAAAGTGCTGCAATATTTGTATCTTTCTTTAATCTCCTTTATTTTGATTTATTATGGGATGAGCTCTCCTGGATTCATTCTGTTTACAAAGAGGAGCACATGGACGCGTTCTGTGATGTCGTCTGTTTTCAGGCTTCCTGCGGTCATTACTCACTTTTATTCCACACATTAAAAAGGTTAAATGATGCACTCTGATTATGGAAAGTGATGAACGTTTAACTCGTTTGTCAGACAGCGAGGCCAAAAGTCTTCATATTCATACATTCACACACACGACCTCATGAAACATGAATTAATACAACAGTCCAGCAGCTTAATGCCGACCCTGAAGCACAGACCGACAGGAGGAGACGCAGACCGACAGGAGGAGACGCAGACCGACAGGAGGAGAGGCAGACCGACAGGAGGAGACGCAGACCGACAGGAGGAGACGCAGACCGACAGGAGGAGACGTAGACCAACAGGAGGAGACGCAGACCGACAGGAGGAGACGCAGACCGACAGGAAGAGACGCAGACCGACAGGAGGAGAGGCAGACCGACAGGAGGAGACGCAGACCGACAGGAGGAGACCCAGACCGACAGGAGGAGAGGCAGACCGACAGGAGGAGACGCAGACCGACAGTAGGAGACGCAGACCGACAGGAGGAGAGGCAGACCGACAGGAGGAGACGCAGACCGACAGGAGGAGACGCAGACCGACAGTAGGAGACGCAGACCGACAGGAGGAGAGGCAGACCGACAGGAGGAGACGCAGACCGACAGGAGGAGACCCAGACCGACAGGAGGAGACGCAGACCGACAGTAGGAGACGCAGACCGACAGGAGGAGACGCAGACCGACAGTAGGAGACGCAGACCGACAGGAGGAGAGGCAGACCGACAGGAGGAGACGCAGACCGACAGGAGGAGACCCAGACCGACAGGAGGAGACGCAGACCGACAGTAGGAGACGCAGACCGACAGGAGGAGAGGCAGACCGACAGGAGGAGACGCAGACCGACAGGAGGAGACCCAGA